>NC_056733.1:1724108640-1724238640 GCF_019279795.1 Protopterus annectens | reverse complement strand
GCACCGACTACTTCAGAGTAGTGTGCTACATGGTAGAAGTGCTGCATATTGCTAGTCCTCACCTCAGGGGAGAGGGGAAATGATATGTACTCACTGGCATGTGGAAGCATAGAATCTAGGATTTGGTTGAGTATCCTGGATGCAGATGCCAGTGACAGCCCCATCATGTTCCTAGTTTGTCTTTGAAAAGTACCTGTAGTTAGTATCCTAAGGGCTACACATACCTTTGTTCCCACTGGGATGGGTTCCCCTCATTTGCCTTGGGTATGAGTTGAGGGTGGCAGAGCTCAGTGAGTTCTTGTAATATGTCCCTGTCTTCCCTGTAGTGCTCTGCAATCTCCAGCTCATGTAGCTCCTGGAAGGTTACCCTGGGCCTGAACAACTCTTCTCCTTCTTGGCCTATGCCTATTGTCAGCAACACCAGCAGTATCGACTTCAACATCTAGCACATACAGATGTAGAATAGCTACAGTAGCCCCTAGCATTATCTCAGTTAAAATTCCCAAAGTCTCTATTCCAATGGTCCAGAGAACTGGGGTAAAATCAGAATATAGGGTATAGGCATACTTTATACAGATCTGTCATAGTTTCTCCAAGTGTGATTGACTAATTATGATGCTGTTCACCTGTCTAGACTCTAATTAACATGATTTAAGGATTCTACTTTATTGAGCAACCAGCGAACCTCTATGCACCTTGCAGCATAGGTTAGAAAATATCATAAATATACAGTGCCATGTGGGTAGTGTGCTCACACGAACACGTTGAGCAGTGCAGCACACTGCACAGCATAGCTTAGACAACAATCAATCTGATCAATTGAATATATTCAGCTTTAATTACTCGCTGTCTAGATCACCAATGTGACTTGGGTGGTCTATCTGCTTGAACATGCTAAGTAATGTGGCGAGTCACACAAACACACAGATAGGGAACTAAAAGGTCTTAAAAGTAACAGAGCATATCCCCCGATGTCATCTATGTCCAGTGAGAATATCAACATCATGTAGGAGTCTGTACGAAGGCGATATGAGGACATGCTTACTCCTTGTTGCTATTCAAGAAATCCACCTTATTTACATATATGTCCATGCTGACAGTCTAGAAACCACATGCTTTATAGCAGTATGAGCTGGGTAACAGCACCAATGCACCACTGTATGGACCCAGTGCAAGGTTCTATAATACATTTGTGAAAATGACATTTATAAAATGTTTTTTTTTCTATTAAGCATGTTTGCTCACTGTACACATGCTGTTATTATTAAAAATATTAATTTAACTTATTCCTTTCCTCTTTCTGACATCTACAATGTTACTTTTGAAATTATCTGTATATGGTATAACATTTTTTAGGGGAGGTATGTCATATTTGTGCAGTTTTGCATCCCCTTTTGTCTGTGTCGACACTTGTATGCAAAGAAATTCCTTGTACACTATGAACACTGACACTGAGTCTACACAGCTGCTTCTTTGCTTGTTAGATCACTCAACCTGCCTCATTTGAATAGGATTCACCTGCTTGTGATGTAATTTGCATTCTACTGAATTTTCCTTGCTTGTGCATGCATGCATGCATGTTGCTGAGTGGTTCTTACTGAATCTAAAAATGTTTGCACTTATGTTCGTATCACAGCACGATGCGAACACACAAAAAAAATTGTGCAGGGGTTGTTGAATTCCATTGCTTATCTGTGCTGTAGTCTCACACATGCAGTCTATAGTCCATTTCTGAATCATTGTCCTTTAAATGTGTGATAAAAATACATGACAGTGAATAATAGTTTTCAGCAAAGGCAGGACAATTTAGCTATTAGTGAAAAAAATAAAAAAATGTGTTCTGTTTACTTCCATTTAAAAGCTTGTTAAAGTTACTTCTAAACTTTGTAAGTGTATCCTGGGTGACACACCCCAGGCAGGTAAGTTAGTCTGATCTGCTTCTGTGTCTTCTTTCTCCCTTACACTAATCAGTCATAGCTGCAATCTGATAGCAACTAAACAGTGAGGTAGTGCCTACACTATGTTTACATCTGCTAAACAAAATAAAAGGTTGGCAGTTCTAATGAGTTCACACCTCATTTGTATCTTCACCATGCTCAGAGGCCTGAATCTACAGTATAAAAAGGTAACCATGTAGCTAGTGTTATGTGACAATATCAGTTTACTAAAATGTATATTAATTTCAGTTTCATTCATGATGTAGGGCTGTGAAAAATATAACTTCATAAGCTACAGTATTGCTGTGTCTTAACTGCATTCTTTTAAAATGTAATAAGGAAAAAGTATGCGTTGCATGAAGTCGAGGCACATTAGTTACTACAAAAAGGAATTTGTTAGCCTGTCTCCTCCAGGCTAGGAATGAATTGTTGCTAAGGAAGGTTTGAAATATCCAAAGTCAGAAATAAGAACCCTTGGAAGCAGGTGGATCATGTTTAGAAAGGTGTTCACATGAAGTCAGAGGCGAAAATCACAAGGGATGAGGACATTTTGTAAAGTCAGAGGAATTGAAACAATAAAATTGCATGACCAGTTTAGATAAGTAAAATGTATAAAATATGCAGTTTGTTTCTCTTCAGGGAGACTGCTTTATCAACAGCTATGAAGATTGTCTCTCAGCACTGTATGAATAAAGTTTCTCTTTGCGCATCCTGAAATGTTGTTCCTGACTGAAGGCAAAAACAAGTAAATTCTTAATGTTATTTATCTATGGCTATAACAATTTGGTTCCATGACTTGGATCTGAACTTTGGTATTGCTGCAGGGCAGTTCTGGAGTGGGGCCCATCACAGATTTTCTGTGAATTCCACACTGCTTTCTGTGGAATAGTCAGAGACTCAGATGTCCAGCTATTCCGGGTGTGCAAACATACTAGCCTTGGCAGGGAAATTGTTTTGTAAGGGAAAAGGCTTAGTTTGTGTTTTTTTCTCTCTTTCTCTCTTTTAGACAATTTTAGCAAAATGTGGAATAAGTGCATGATTGTGTTTGTAGAATAAGTGATAAGTGCTTGACTGTGTTTGTAGCTTAAGTGCATGACTGTGTTTTTGTTTGACTGAGTTATTTGTAAGGTATACAAGAAACAGTAGGAGGACCCGATAACAAATGAGAATAGTAAATGTATGTGCAGATAAAGTAAAGGACAAATTAACACAAGGAGGCACCTTGTGTTGGAGGGCGGTACCCTCAGGACTGAAAGGTAAGAAGTATGAGAGATGTTTTATTTTGTCAGTGTATGAATGTATGAGAGAAAGAAAAGAAAAAGTTAAACGTTAAAGATAAAGTTAAAGTAAGTTCATGAGCCCACCACATGATTGGGACATAGACTATATACTGTTAAAACAAGTTCATGAGCCCACCGTATGTTTGAGTCATTGACTATATACTGTTAAATCAAGTTCATGAGCCCGCCATATGACTGGGACATAGACTATATACTGTTAAAACAAGTTCATGAGCCCACCACATGACTGGGACATAGACTATATACTGTTAAAACAATTCATGAGCCTACCACATGATAGGACATAGAGGTATGCGTTATTAAAATAAATTTGTGAGCCCAAAGCATGCTGGGACTTAACAATGTGATTGTGTGGAGTACCCTTAGAAGATCCGAAAGAGCGGTCAGTTCTGGACATAGTACCTATCCACCCCATTATCCCGACTGCAATGCTGGAGCTGTAACTTTTAAGCTTGCATTGGGATGAAAGCAAGGGGGTGCTGTGGGAAAAGGCTGATCAAAACCTCTCCTCTATTGCTGCATGCCGACAGACTTCCTACGCTTCCCACCCTGTATGGTGTGTGGATTACTACAGTTATTTTCTATCTTTGGAACTGCTAGGATCCAGGAGTTGTAAGGTAAGGCTAACATTTTTATTATTACTTATTTATAAGATAAGAAAAATGAGAGCAAAGATAAGCAAGCTAGATGAAGCCCCTGAAAAGGGAACACCCACATATTTTATGTATTTTAACTATAGGAAGGAAAGTTGTAAATATTTGCATGACTGGTTTCAGCTTACTAAGAATTGTGCTGTGGGGTATTTCCATTAAATGGAACTTATGATAAGACTAAATTGATGACACTGAAAGGTATTTTGGAAGGAAAGAAAAGCAAAGTAAGTAGGGAATAAATAACAGCATTTTTATTCTTGGTACAGTGAAGCACTTAAAAGGGAAAAGGAGTCAGCATTAAAAGAGTTGCAGGTTGTTAATAAGAAATTGTTGCAACAAGTAAAAGAAGTTAAAAAGGCAGTACAGACCAGTAAAAAGGATCCCTTTATCCTGTCTTAGCAGGTTTGGAACAATCTGAGGTTGGCCAAAAAGCAGAAACTTCTGAAGAGGATGATAATCTCCCAGTAGCTGCTGTACCCTACCCCATATGTGCCAGTATGGGTATCTCCTGTACAAGACGTTGCTGTTTCCCAGAGCCCTACTTTTTGGTCCATTGGATATCCAGTTCACATGATACTGGTACATCTCAGACTGGTTCTCCTGTTCAATCTTCATCTTCTGAACTGGCATCTGCAGTCAAGGGGGGGGGGTTCTTCTTCCTATCCTTCTCAGATAGCTTCTACTTCCCCAACAGGGGCATTAGTATTTGACACTCCTGTATCCCACAATACATGCTCACATGACAGGGTACAACAGGAGATTACAATCTCTGGAGGGGATCTTTTGACACCTCTCAGGGAAATTTTGGGGTCTAATAATAGGGAACTTGTTCATTGTCCTTGGACCACTGCTGATTTGCATACTATGTTTAAAAATGTTCCAAATATTAGAAAAGATCCAGTAAAATTCAAGTAAGAATGAAAAACTATAATAGAATATTACAGTCCTACTTTGACAGATTTAAATCAACTGCTGAGGGTAGTTACTTCAGATGAAATAAGAAAGCAGTTACTGGAAAAGGCTGAGATAACAGATTTCACTCTCATAGGGAATGCATTAACAGATGAACAAACAGCTTTGTTAAACAAGATTACAGATGTGTGTTAAGTTAGGACTGACAGGTCTAACATACAGGTATGTAAACAAAATAAAGGGGAAGTCTCTGCAGACTGAGTCACCTTAAAACAGTATTTGCTAGACATTCAGGAATAGCAGACCCAGAAAAGCAAGCTAAGCCAGCTATTGCAGCAGCATTTGTGCAGGGTCTGCACGCCCCTGTACAAAATCATATAAAGCAAGGGCTCATAGACTGGTAAGGAAAAGACTTAGAGTCTTTATTAAGTGCTGCAAATCACTGTACTGAGTATCATAAAAAATGGAGGAAGGATACTGAGGACAAGCTGTTAACTTTACAAATCAGGCAGCTGGAAAACCCAAGAGGTCGAGGCAGAAGCAGAGGAAGGGGTAGAGGAATTGCTAGAGGATTTCGCAAAAGGGCTGGTTGAGGGGAACAAGGTGCAGCTGGCTGGCAACAACAAGCTGGCAGTGCCCCTCCAGTTTCATCTAACAGATCTTCTTTCAATTGTGGAGAAGCAGGACATTGGAGAGTGGAATGCCCACACAGGCAACGTTCCCAGGATAACTGGAATTAATGGTAACCAAATTATAATAATGCAATTTTTCTTCTACCACCTCCTCAGATTAGAAGGAGTCAAAAAGCTTCATACTGACTAGGTCAAAGAAATAATACAAAAGTGAATCTTAACCTCTACTGTCAGTAGATCAGAATGGACCCTACGTTAAGATGAAAATACATTCAAAGAAAACCCTATTTCTGGTGGACACTGCAGCCACTAAGTCATTGTTAAAATTTACTTCAGATAGTCAAATGCCAGTATCAGAGCATAAAGTAAAGGTAGTTGAAGTAACAAATACTACGGTTATGTATCCTGTTTCAGAACCCATCCACATTTGATTAGGTCTGATTGAAGAAAAGTATTCTTTTCTTTTGAGTACTACTGCACCAGTAAATCTGCTACGAAGAGATTTGTTATGCAAGCTCGGTTGTACTATTTACTGTACCCCAGAAGGCGTGTATCTAAATGTTCCAACAGAGTCAGAGGGAGAAGTATTGGCAGTTTTAGCAGATGCTGAGGAACAGCCTGCCAAAAGCATACAGGCAGATGGAGAGTTTCTACAGCAGGTACCTGCCACCTTGTGGGCTAAGCATGCAAATGAAGTAGGTATACTGAAATCAGCCAAACCAGTAAAAATAAAATGAAATCCATCAAAACCTTTCCCTAGAGTTCCACAACATCCACTAAAGCCAGTAGCAGAGCAGGGAATCAAACCTGTAATTCAGTGTTTAATACAGCAAGGAATACCAGCTAAAAGCCCTTGTAATACTCCTATTTTTTTCCAATGAAAAGGCCTGGAAAGGATACTTATAGATTTGTACAAGACTTAAGGGCTTTAAATAATGCAGTGCTACCTATTTTTTTCTGTTGTTACAAATCCAGTAACAATACTGAGTTGCATACCACCTACAGCTAGTTAATTTTCTGTAATAGATGTATGCTCAGCATTCTTTTCTATACCTATTCACCCTGACAGTCACTTTCTGTTTGCTTTCACTTATCAGGAACAGCAATATACATGGACATAGTTGTCACAAGGATATACTGAATCTCCTATATTATTTTCTCAAATTCTGAAAAAAAGATTTGGAGAATGTGACATTTCCAGGTGGGTCTGTGTTAGTACAATACGTAGATGAATTACTGATAGCATTAAACTGTTTTCAGCAATGACAGCAGGATACCTTGCATCTTCTGACTATCCTTGCAAAAAAGAGATACAAAGTGTCTAGAGAAAAATTACAACTGTGGTCATCTCAGGTGTGTTATCTTGGTCATTTAATATCCCAGGGTAGCAGGCAAGTGTTACCACCTCGTATTGATGCAATATCTAAGGCCCCACGTTCGACTACTCAGCGACAGCTTAGGTCTTTCTGAGGTATGACAGGATACTACAGACAGTGGATCCCTAACTATGCAGAAATTGCCAAACCTTAGATAAATCTTTTAAAACAGGATACACCAGAGCCTCTCCTTTGGAATAATGAAGAGAAAAATTAATTTCAGAATTTGAAAAAAGCTTTAACTACTGCCCCAGCTTTAGGGTTACCAGACTATGACAAACCTTTTATTTTATTGTCATGAAAGAAAGGGATTTGATCAAGGTGTACTTGCACAAAAGCATGGGGACAGCTATCGTCCATTAGCTTATGACAGCACAGCACTTGATTCTGTTGCAAACAGTTTTCCACCCTGTTTAAGGGTAGTTGCTGCTGCTGCCATTCTAGTTTATCTGGTACAATTGCTGGTGCTCAGGCATGATCTCAGTAGCTGTCCCTCATTCTGTATCATCTCTTTTGCTTAAAATGAAAAACTCAACCATTCTTGACTGCACATCTAACTAGATATGAACTTAAACTTCTTTCTGATCCATCTGTTTCACTGATCCACTGTTCTGTTCTAAACCCTGCTTCTCTGTTGCCTACTGCTGAAGATGGTGAAGAACATGATTGTGTGTGTCTAACTAACTATATGCTTTCTCCTAGGGAGGACTTAAAAGACACTCCTATACCCAATGCTGAGCTGAATTTGTTCATGGACTGCTCCTGTGGAAGAAATCAAATATGGCGGTTGATCTTGGGAATACCCATCTTCACCGAAGAGGCAATATTGTTGCAACAAAGATTAGAGGGTGTTCACTCTACTCAAATAGCTGAGCTAGTGACTTTACAAAAAGCCTGTGAGTTAGCCAAAGACAAGGTGGCCAATATTTTTACAGACAGCCGTTATGCTTTCAGGGTGATACATGATTTTGGGCAACTTTAGAAAGAGAGAGAGTTTTTTGACCTCTTAATCAAATTAAAAATTTGGGGTACATAAAATCATTGTTAGTTGCACTTTTGTTACCTAAGAGGCTGTAATCAAATGTGCACATCAAAAGGGCAAGGATGTTATAACAAAGGTCAACAATTTAGCAGACCAAGCTGCTAAACAAGCAGTGGTAGATTGTTGCAAAAATCTGTGTATGTTAACGATAACAAACTACAGAAGTAATGATGTGTTTGATTTTGAAAAGTTGTCAGCCTTTTAAGCTGAAGCATCACAGGGAGAAGTTCTGAGGTGGTTCAAGGATGGATGTAGAAAATTCTCTGATGACATATGGCGACATCCAGACAGCCGACTGGTGGCACCTGCCTCTTTGCTAACTTACCTGGTAAGGGCGTATCATTTACCAGCCCATACAGGTAAGACAGCTTTATTTAATCAAATTACTTGAAGTTGTTATGCCCCTCATGTCTGCTCTTTGATACTTCAGTATGAATGATATTGTGGTATATGTCTACAGTATAATGGAAGCAAACATGCCAACAGAAAAACTGCATGTTTACTTCCACCCTGGGGACCTTTTGTTAATGTACAGCTGGATTTCATCCAGATGCCTAAGATTAATAATTTACAGTTTATTTTAGTGGTAGTGTGCATGTTCTCAGCATGGGTGGAAGCTTACCCAGGTCGCAAAGCTGATGCAGTCACAGTGGTAAAGACATTTTTGTATAATTATATACAGATATTCAGTATACCATGCATTGTCAATAGTGACCCGGGAACACATTTTAATAGTGCATTGTTTAAAGAATTATGTAAAGCTTTTAACACTAAGTTGAGTCTTCACTGTCCCAACCATCCCCAGTTATCTGGATTAGTGGAAAGGGTAAACAGGACCCTTAAAAATAAAATTTCAAAGATCTGTGCTGAAACCCATTTAAAGTATCCTGAAGCTGTCCCCTTAGCATTATTGAGTATGTGGGCCTCTCTGAATGCCACCAGGAAGTTGAGTTCATATGAAATATTAATGGGGAGACCCATGGCCCTTCCAGTTACCCCTCCAGTGGGAAATGCTGATTTAACTTTGTCAGGTGATGCAATGGTTTCTTACTGCAGGAAGCTCCTTAATATTTTGCAGCAATATTACCGAACAGTAAGAACAGCATTATCAAAGCCTCCTGACCAGCCCTGTCATCAACTACAACCAGGTGTCTGGGTGTAAGTGAAAATTTTTAAGAGGAAAAACAACCTCAATCTGAGGTGGAAGGGCCATTTTCAGGTCCTGCTAACCACCTTAACTGCAGTTCACTGTGTAGGACTACCAATGTGGATCTATTCCTCTCATTGCAAGAAGATCTGTCATGTGGGTATCCCAGATGAATCATCGCAGCCAACAGAGGGAGGTTGAGGTGCAATAGATAAATCATCTGCCCAGTGAGAAGGTCAACTTCAGTAGCAGTCCATGATGAATCCAGTGACAATGGGTACTTTTGTTTTGTTTCTGCTGCTGTTTCCTTCTATAAACTAGTCAAGAGAAAACAGTTTCTTGTTGGTCCTTCGGCAATATGCAAAAAATCTAAACAAAACAAACTGCTGGATATATTCACATATACCTTATCATTCTAAGGCAGGGATTCCTATGATTCCTATCCCTGCATCACAGGTGTCATTTGAAAAGGACCTTATTCACATCAGCTTAACCTGGCATAATGTAACTGATTTTTCAAAGGTTGTTTCTCTTCAACTTGCAACCACACATCATGGAAACACATGTTATACCAGAAATGGGACAGTGCCAGTAGGAAAAAGCAAATGTAATGACACCAGGAATGAAAGTGTATTAGACTCTTTGCACTTAAAAAACTATGACTGGGGGCATGGCATAGGCATGATAAGTGACCGTTAATACATCTGTGGTGATCGTGCCTACACCTAGTTGCCTACAAACCTGGTCTGGATGTTGCTTTTTAGGCTATATTACTCCTGCTATTCAACACTTTGAACATCCACCAGCAGGTAGACTGAGAAATAAGCAAGCAATCCACTGGGCAGAGAAAGTATTTTCAATTTTTAATCCTGGGTATGGAGTGCAAAGGACAATACTTGAAATCACCATGCTTGCTCAGATTCTGCAGGAGGTGGCCAATGAAACTTCACATCACATCAGGATGGCAATCAAGAAATGACAGAAATGTGAACTGTGGTGTTGCAAAATCGAATGGCACTTGATATAATACTTGCTGCAAAAGGGGGGTCATGTGCCCTCATAGGGAGAAGGTGCTGTTCATATATTAGTGACTATCATGATAAACAGGAAAAAATGGCAAATTTCATGGAACAAAGGGCCAAAGATTTGGAAAGCACATCAAAACAATGGACACTTTTTGGATGGTTGGGCAGTATTTTTGGTAACCTGGGAACTAACATAATCCAGGGTATTGTCATTGTACTTTTTATTATATTTGTGATCATTTTGGTATTTTCTATTCTAAATGCTGTGATTACAAGATGTTTAATCTCACCTGCACATGAAATGCCACTGCATGTACCAGTCAATGACAATTCTAGTATGACAAAAGATGACTTTTATGATGCAGAGGCATATTTTATCAAGTTAAAAAAAATAAAAATATAATTACATGTATGGTATGACATTAATAGTGTCAAAGGGAGCAAACTGTTATGGGACAAAATCAGCTTATTAAAATGTATATTAATTTAAATTTCATTAATAATGCTATAATATGATTGTTAAAAAGCAAATATGATTTGTATGCAGGGCTGGGAAAAATACAGCTTCACAAGCTAGAGTATTGTTGTGTCTTAACTGTATTCTTTTAAAATGTAATAAGGAAGAGTACATGTTGCATGAAGTTGAGGCACATTAGTTACTACAAAAAGGAATTTGTTAACCTGACACCTCCAGTCTAGGAGTGCATTGTTGCTAGGAAAGGTTTGAAACATCTAAGGTCAGAAACAAGATCCTTTAGAAGCAGGTGGATTATGTATACAAAGGTGTTCACATGAAGTCCGAGGCAAAGTCCTGTGGGATGAGGACATTTGTAAAGTTTTCTATTAGTCAGAGTAATTGAAACGTAATAAAATTGCATGACCAGTTTAGATAAGTAAAATGTATAAAAGATGTAGTTTGTCTCTCTTCAGAGAGACTGATTTCATAGGTTCATAGGTTCATAGGTAGGTACAAGGCTATCTGCCCGAAGGCATTTATAAGCCTAGTCAGAATGTTTTGGCTTTCGCCTCCCCCTTAGATTAGTTCCCTGTGCCTCTGTCCAGCAGAGCCATTGAAGTGATCCCTGGGGTAAACTTTCTGTTTCCCATCCACTCATCAAGGTTTCTCTTGAAGAGGGTTAGTGAGGAACTCTGCCTAATGTAGATTGGAATCTTGTTCCAGAGCATGGGACGTCTCTGGGACAGGAATCTATCCCTCCAGCACGTCCTATTTATTGTTGTGGTGAGGTTTAGATCCCTGGAGCGTGTGGCTCGAGGGGATATGGTTTTCTTTAGGTGGAGCATGTCCATCAATTCTGGGTTGGGCATGGCCTTGTATGTCAGGCAGATCACCTCTGAGTAGGCGGTATGCAACCGAGTACAGCTGGAGTTTCTTCAGTTGAGCTGCATAGGGTATCTGCTTGAGGCCAGTGATCCTCTTGGTGAGGTACTTCTGTGGTCTTTCCAGTTGTTGCAGGTTTATCAAAAGCTATGAAGATTGTCTCCCAGCGCTGTAAGAATAAAGTTTCTCTTTGCACATCCTAAAGTGTTGTTCCTGACTGAATACAAAAAAGGTAAATTCTTAATGTTATTTATTTATGGCAATAACACTAGAGTACTTGAATGTGAGGAGACGTGTATTTGGAGAAAACAGAAAATTGATATTCCTTTTGATTTATCTGCAGAGAAGGTTTCTGATCTTGCTAAGGTGAGATTGTATTTTTCAATTACATTCTAGATTTTATAACATGTTGCAAAGCAATATATATATATATATATATATATATATATATATATATATATATATATATCTCGAAATTCAAAATTCTGGAGGAAGAATCTTGAAAATTCAAAATATTGAAAACTCAAAACACTGAATTTCATAATATTGAAAAAAACTACAGGATACTAACACTTACTATACTCCAGCAGAAGTACATAGAGAAATAAATAAAAGACAAAGCATATTAGTCCTTGCACATAGGTGCAAGCCCCCCTGCACCTCCCATCCCCCCACACCCCTGCTACTTAAATATATCAACTCCGAGATCACACTTTTCTACACTAAGATGAGTTATGTTGTTGTATAGCAAATGAAAAGGGAACATTCAGAATACATAATACAATTACTACATTACCTCAGGATGCCCATGCCTATCAGGCTAACCAGAGAGATAATGGGAAACTGCCCGTCCATGATAACAGGTTCTTACTGTGTGTTTTATAAGAGGAGGGGAAAGGATTAATTTGACAGGACTTTGCTGGTAGTGCCAAGACTAAAATTGGGATCTATAACTTTTGTAGGCTAAGGCTGACTGATAAAGCAACACTGCTCAATGTGCAACTGAGTTGCTCCTAGAGCACCAGAAAAGCTTGGAAAAGTTTCACTGGCAGTTGTTTAGGGAAAAACTGTGCTCTAGGGATTTGCATCTATATATGGCTCTGCTAACCCTAATGTGAGGCTTAAATACAGAGAAACATGTTTTAAGCTAACTACCAGTCAGGAAAGCACACAATAAGACTTCCACCCACAATACCCAACTCAGACAGGTTAAATCAGGTCACGTCTGCCGCAAGGCTGCAGAAAAACATCTTCTTAATGTAGAGTAGCTGGTTTGGAGCTCAAGTTTAACAGTTTAACAAGACCACACAAACTACCTACAGCAGCCCTACAAGCAAAAGATACAATGTAATATAATGCATTTAACTACTTAAAGCAGCAGCAAATAGTATATAGTCATAGTATATAAGAGAAATGCTAAAAAAAAAAAAAAAAAAAAAAAAAAAAAAATCTTAGAGCCCTTCTGCGTGTTTCCCAGGTCAGATAGACAAGAAAAGCACCTACTGCCACTAGATGAAGAATGCCAATCCTTCTAATGTAAAAGCACAGTAAAGGAGTGTCTGGAAAGGCTACCACAAACAAATGTAAAAGATACAAAATGCAACCACAAACTAACAAAGATACATATACTGCTGTGTACTTTAAACAGCTTATGAAAGTGTGATTATTAAATAAAACTACTTTGCTTTGTATAAATCAGTGAAAAACCACTCAATTGTACAGAATTTATAAAGGCACTAAAAACAAGATAAGCTGATTAATACGCCCTCCAGTCAATGAAGCCACCTGCAAAAATTTTAAGTGTTTCCCAACCAAAAACGATCAGGCTACCTCCCGGTGCACTAAATGGAAAATTCACTTACCTCTTGATGTAAAAACAAATGCTTGCTAAAGTGTAAAAATACCCTAATTTATCCAACAGCTAGCTAGATAATGAATCTAGAGCAAGTAAATCAGCAGAACAATGAGAGGCAAAATGCACATTTTCAATATAAGCATAAGGAAAGACAAATAATTCAAGATATCAACAGCAGTGTAGAAAGGGAGGAGCTTATTAAACTCAATTTACAGTAGGGGTGGGCAATTTAAAATCAACAAGTTTAAAAAGCAGATCAATGGAAGGGATGATGGGTGGGAAAAAATAACTAGCAGGAGATCACCAGCAGTGCTTTTAGTTTATGCAGGCATGAAATATTTTCAGAAAAAGGCAAAGTCCCAGAAATGAACTGTGTATTTAAGTATCACTCAAGAAACAATTTAACCAATGAAAAACATGCTAAATGTGCAGACTAGATAATTTAAGTGTGTATCGCTCACATAAACAAAAACACCAGGCCAAGCAGATTTCTTAAAGCATACAACAAAATGGCGCAGGTAAAAAAGAAGGCAAGTCTGTCATGAACAGAAAAAAATATAGATTTATTTTCCTCACCCAGCAGGGAATCACCAACAGTGCTTCTGGTTTATGCAAGCTTGAAATCTTTTCAGAAGACAGGATTTTATCTTTGGAATATGTACATGGAGAAACTCCAGCACATTGTCTAACCAAAGTAGAGGTATGCTTGTTTTTGATGTATATCAAAACACCTCCACCTTCAGCCCCTGCATACCTCTCAACTGTACAGATTTTCACAGAATGTCCAGATTTTTGCCTCATATTTTTGGTACATTTTTCATAAAACTGTGTTTTTCTAGCAAATCATTGGCAAATTATTGATGATTTAAGTCAGAAAATAATGACAGACATTTGAGTTTCAGCCTTCATATCCTTCAGAAAATTCATGCTAATGCAAAACCTGCTATTCTATCTACTTTCTATGCTTGTTACAGCAATATTTAAAACTTGTCTCTATTTTTGGCCCTTTGTCCCACCATTTTTTATAGCTTTCCAAGATTTCTTGCTCTAAGAGGTTGAGAGGTATGGTTCCTGGTCAAATAGTGTGGAAGCCACTGAATCCTTGTACTGCTGGAGTACTCTCTGTGGCTTCAAACCATGTGTCAGTAACTGCATAGATGTCTATATTCCCAAAGGTAAGGAGGCCTAGGAGGGAGTGTAGGTTTTTGTTTAGGCTCCTGGCATTAGGGAGGAACACCTTGAGGTTCAGTAGAGTTGATTTTGCTATGTTGATAGGTTTGTCAATTTGGCATTGCCTAAACAAGGCCCTATGGGGTGGATAATGTCTTAGCCAGCCAGTATTAAAAATCATAGAGGAGACAGGCCAGGCCATCACTGGCAAAGCAATGTGACTTGATAACTATGTCCTTCCATGCTGACAAATATTGACCCTCTTAGAATAACATCAGAAACTCAGCCATTTGTTAAAATCAATCATCTTGTGTTCATATTGTGGCATAAATGTCAGTGAAGGTAATATTCTGCTCAATGCTAGGCTCATACCAGCTTGAGACCCATAGCCCAAGAGCTCCATAATGTCTCTCTTCATGTAGTCCAGAGAGGCATGTATCAGGTCATTTACATCTACAAGTTCTATGATGGAATAATACTGGTACCTGTGGTGTGATGGCTTGAATTTGTGCATAATTTGGTGGATCCTGACTGCAAATAGGCAACTATCTGCTATTTTCTCCTTGCTCAGCCCAGTTAGAGGGGAATCAGTGTGTCTTATAATGGAGTCCTTATGACAAGAGTCCTGGGAAGTGTGTTTGCTTGCCTTATGGGCTTGGTATTTGGGGTTCCACTGAGTGTGGCTGTATATGTGGTGTTAGGTGCTATTTTTGTTGAGTTCTTTTGGGTTTTTTGAAGATGGGTGGTCTAGGAAGTCTTTGCTGTTTAGGAAGATTGCATTTATGTGCCAGAATTGATGGACATGCTCCACCTAAGGAAAACCATATCCCCTCAAGCCAAACGCTATAGGGATCTAAACCTCATCACAACAATAAATAGGACATGCTAGAGGGATAGATTCCTGTCCCAGAGACTTCCCATGCTCTGGAACAAGATTCCAGTCTACATTAGGCAGAGCTCCTCACTAACTCTCTTCAAGAGAACCTTGATGAGTGGATGGGAAACAGAAAGTTTACCCTGGGGATCACTTCAATGGCTCTGCTGGACAGAGGCACAGGGAACGAATCTAACGTGGCAGTGAAAGCCAACATGTTCCGGCTAGGCTTATAAATGGCTTCGGGCAGATAGCCTGGTACCTACCTATGAACCTATTAACTTGTCTATGTGTGTGGTGGATGTGGTTTTAACAACCTGAGGTATACTTGCATTCAAGGGTTTAACCTCTAGTGACACTGTGCATGTATACCTCTCACATACTGTATCTGTTGCTTTAAGGGTTGTTTTTCAGTTAACATGAGTTAATTGCTACATTCTCTCAAGATGCCTTTACCCACTATGATGGCTCCATATGCATGTTGTCCAGTCCTTTAACTGTAGAGCTCCAAGAGTGTGGTGTACTGGGGTTTACAGAGGGCTACTAATGGTGCTTTATTGGGGCAAACTAGGCTATAAAATAATCATTTCCACTAATTTTAATGGTATTGTCACTCAATGTATGAACTAGCTGATCTAAGCTTGTTGGTTTGAAATATTTTTGCTCTAAACTTACTGTTTTACAGGGAACAATTTTATGGACTGTTCTGCATGGAAAATTTGCTTTATAGGTGTTCGCTCCTCTACAGGGCATTGCTGACCACTACTGTGTATGAACAGCTCTGGCAAATGTACTGAGCTTATACCAATAATAAAAAAATAAAAACAAAGCCTCTATGTGTGTTTTCCACCTCAGATATACCAGGCAAACACCTCATGCCACAAGATGACTAACTAATCCCAGTCCTAATAATGTAAAAGCACAGCAAAGAATCCATGTGCAACATTACTATAAACAACTTAAACAAGTACCTAGAAATCCCTTACTGAAGCAATTCAAGGCAAACAGACTAACAACAGCAACAGTAATAGGAAAATACCTTTTTAGTAAATAATATCAGTGAGATGCACAAACAAAGCAAGGGAACAGCAGTTTTGTTTGTCTTTCGGGTTTCCCTGTAAGGGGTCGCCACAGCAGAACTCCAGTCTGTTAATGTTTGGCAGTAGAAGCAAGGAAACAACAGTGATTACTTAAAATGCAGTTTCAAAGCACACTCACAGTAGCTTGACCAAGAAATAGCAAATGCAATTTATTTTGATAAAATACAAAAAAATGCAATGAATAATTTGAAAATATGGCACCAATAATAATAAATAATATAATGTCTCGCAGCTCCTTATCTCAGTAGGAGCAAAAGAGAAGCACAAATCTTAAACCGATTCCTGAAAAGAAGTTCAGAATCTCTCCATTGAGTGGCAATCTAGTTCTAGATGTTACAGATTTCAAAAGTAAGCTGAAAAGAAGGGGATAACACTTTGAATATTGTAGTGTGCAGTCTCTAAGTGGGGTGATATGAACAGAGGCTAACACATAGACTTTAAGAGTCTAAGGGGAATGCCTTCCCAGTTTGATTTTTCAGTGCCCAGTAGAATGAGTAGATGGGATATGGTATGGAGGGTCTTATAAACCTAATTTTTTAGTAGGAGTAGCAACTCAAAAGCCAACAAGCATAAAAAGCAGAACAGAAAATTGTTGAGTGGGTGGTAAAACTTTAGCCGTACAGATTTCTCAAAACAGGCAATCAAAGCTGTAAATAAAATGAAAAAAAGACACTGCAAGAAGCGGATCAAATGACTAAAAAAGTAAGTGCAGATTCAAAGAAAGAAAACAAAATTACTTCTCTTTCTTGCTTTTGTGTCTAAAATTCCAACAGGGAAACAAATAATTGTTTCCTTGGAAATATAGCCCAAGCCTTATTGAAACACCTAACCAGGCTACATAGTTGCATATTAAATATCAGTCAAAGAAGCAAAATAACCAATGAAAACAAATGATATCTAAAAACTCAACAGGTAAAAAAAAGTTTTTTTCCCCCTGGATCAGGAGTATCAAGCTCTCACTTAGATAAGCATGCAGTTTCATGCTTCCCTAAAACAAAGGCCTAAAAATTTCTCAAAATAGGAAATCAAATCAGTAAAAAATGCAAAACAGAACAGACACTGCATAAGGCAGATCTAAATGGCTAAAAAGTTAAATGCAGATTCAAAGAAAGAAAATAAAATTACTTCCTTTGCTTATTTTCTGTTTTTAAAACTCCACTGGGGAACCAAGTAACTGGTTGCTTCCAAATGCAGTCTAAGCCTTAGAGAAAGACCAATAGACTTTACTCCATAAAAATTCTGGATTTGATTGTGAAGAGCTGTGAGCAGACGTCAGGCCATAGGCCAGAGTCTGGTTTCCACACACACACACAACATTTGGGAAAACAATTACACAAAGTAAAATCTGCAGCTCCTCTCTCGGTATAATGGAATGGTGCTTAACGGATCATTTTTATTTAGCAATAGGCAAAATAAAAAAGAAAATGAAAGTAATAGCATAAATTAAATGCAAATGTCATATATTCTTGGCTTACTTCTGTAACCAGCAGCAATACCATAAAGTGAACACTATATCATTAAAATGAGCAAACTGAATGCATGACAAATGTAGCTTAACATCATCTAACAGTAACATCAAAAATTAAATGACTGAAGCTTGAATAATCTAAAACCTATAACTTCTTTACAGCAGGGTGAAGATTTAAATAGCACGTGTGGAAACTTATATGAATGTATTTTTAATCAAAAAAATTATTTCATCACAAACACAAGCATATCCTTTTTATGATGATTCACAGTAGAGTGATCACCAGACCATGGAAGACAATAAAACATTTAATGACATATATCCTGGGATTCACTAACAATCATGCAGATGTTGTGCAGCGCCTACATGAAGTAGGTGTGTTAGCGTGACAATCAGCAGTGCTAATCGAATATGCATGCTGCTCATCACACCTACATGGATGTAAGCACCTTCCTGTGGCCAGCGACAGTATTTGAAGTCATTGAAAGGTGCTTGCATGCAGCAGCATCTAATGTAAACAAAACGGATAACATATAGGCAGTGCTCAGATACGAGCACACGCTGTAGCAGGCATATATTAAGGGCAAGTACAGAGACGCAATATAGAATGGGGGGATTGTACCCAAAAATGTCATGTAATAACTTAGTAATGCTGTACATGGGACATGTTTAAAGTGCACTCATAGTTGTCAAGCAAATGTGATGAAAGTGTATAAGAAGCATTAAGAACGTAAAACCTGCAAGACTGATGTAATTATAATTACTGTGAATGTAAATCTTACAGGTATGCACATAAATAACAATGGACATGCTGATAAAGGATGTGGATAGGGACATAAAGCTGTATTGTAACAAAGAGGAATGTAGATGTGATATACATGTTAATTAAATGGTTGACTTTAGATAATCGTTCTCAAGGAGAGAAGACACATTATGGGGTGAATACACAGAATGCACTCATGCCATATAAGGATGTAAATACACAGAACTGATGTATGAAAGCTGACAGCACAGATGTAATATTCATTTAACCATGTATACACAAAAATAAAAGGACATGATAGCTGCAATGTCAGGTGGACATGTCTATGGAAAGAAATACAAATACCTGTTTGTTTACTTTCCTTACTCTCCCTTCTTCACTCACTTCCTTACTTCTATCTATTTCTCACTCCCGGCTTCCTGTCTAAATATACCTTAAGCCTGCTTTTCTCTCACTCCATATTGCAATCCCTATTTGTATAGGTTTATAGGTTCATAGGTAAGTACTAGGCTGTCTGCCCAAGGGCATTTATAAGCCTAGCCAGAGTATGTTGGCTTTTGCCACCCCCTTAGATTAGTTCCCTCTGCCTCTGACCAACAGAGCCATTAGTTCCCTGTGCTTCTGTCCAGCAGAGCCATGGCAGTGATCCCCGGGGTAAATTTTCTGTTTCCCATCCACCCGTCAAGGTTTCCCTTGAAGAGTGCTAGTGAGAGGCTCTGGCTGATGTATATTGGAATCTTGTTCCAAAGCATGGGGAGTCTCTGGGTCAGGAATCTATCCCTCCAGCATGCCCTATTTATCGTTGTGGTAAGGTTTATATCCCCAGAGCGTGTGGCTCTCGGGGATTTGTTTTTTTTTTTAGGTGGAGTGTATCCCTCAATTCTGGGTTGGACATGGCCTTGTATGTCAAGCAGAGATTACCTCTGAGTAAGCAGTATGCAACCAAGTACAGCTGGAGTTTCTTTAGTCAGGCTGCACAGGTCATCTGTTTGTGGCCAGTAATTCTCTCGGTGAGGTACTTTTGTGGTCTTTCCAGCTGTTGCAGTTGTCTTGTAAGGTACATTCCAAATGGGGCACTGTATTCTATAATGGGTCTAATAAGTGATGAGTAGAGAGGCACAATGACCTCCTTTGTTCTGGATGAGAGCCCTTTTGAGATTAGGTAGGCCATGTAGAAGGATTTTCTAACCACCTTGGCAATATGATTATCAAAGGAAAGATTGCTATCTACTTGGGTCCCCAGATCCCTTATTACTTTTTCTGGATTTAGTGGACTACCACCTATGTGGTAGTTCATGGGTACTTTGTTTTTTCCAAAGGGGATGACTATGCACTTTTTGGCATTCAGCTTGAGGCCATGATTTTGACACCAGATATCTGTCTCAGTGAGACCCTTCTGGAGGGTGTCTGTATCAGCCGGAGAATCAATTATGGCCCCTAGTTTGCAGTTGTCTGTGAACTTGGTCAGCCAACGTCCTCCTGTGCTTGCCTGTACCTCTGAGAAGTATATACCGAACAGGAGGGGTCCTAGGACTGAGTCCTGAGGGATGCCACTTGTAACCAGTTTAGAGTCGGACCTAGAATCTGCAACTCTCACTGTGTGGGTTCTGTCCATGAGCTAGTCAGGCTTATAGGGCAATAGTTCCCAGGGTCTGTTGTGGTGCCACCTTTGTGGATTGGGATAACTGCTGCTGTGCACCACTCTGTGGGTGTATAGCCTGTAGAGAGGCTGAGTTTGAACAGTGTGTTTATGTGAGGTGTTAGTTCATTTTGGAGCTCTTGTAAGACATAGCCTGGGACACCGCCCGGTCCCATTGAGGCCGTGTTTTTAGCTTTGGATAGGGCTGTTTTAACCTGTGTGTGTCAGTGATTGCCGGGGCCTTACATTCTTCTGGTATGGTTATGGGCCCTTTAGGGGGTGAGAGGGGTGTGAAGTTTGCACTGAACCTGTCTGCCAAAATGTTGGCAGTATCAGTCGGTTCAGTGTATCTTGTGCCATTCTGCACCAACTCAGAGCAGATCTGACAGTTTCCATTTAGGTTCTTGACACAGCTAAAGCACATTTTGTGGTTATCTTTGGAGTCCTTGGCAATGTTTCTTTCAAAGCTAGCCTTGGATGATTTAATGAGGGAATCATAGTTTCTTGCTGATACTGATCAGGGATGTATTTCCTACTAGGGATTTTGCTTATATCTGTACTAGTTTCCTCCTTCTATTGTAGAGGCTGTTTATGGCAGGGGTCCACCAGACTGGTTTCCTTTTCTTTGAGGAGTGAGTCTTGGTTTTACTTGGGATAGCACGATCCATGCATTCCTGCAGATGATCATAGAGTGCCTTTGCATAGGTTTCAGCAGCTTGGACAGCATTGTCCATTTGCATGGGGGCTGTGAACCTTTCCACCTCTGTCTTAAGCAATGTGAAGTTTGCTTTTGAAATGTTTTTCATGGTGGTTTCCTTGATTAGGGTTGGGGTGGAATGTGAATATCCAGAGTGATTAGTCTATGGTCTGATCTAACCAGCAAGGGGTTTATGTCAGGTGTGGAACACCGGTTGCTCATGTTGGTGATGACCAGGTCCAATATGTTGTTCCCTCTGGTGGGGGTGTTGACCAGTTGATCCAGGGTGTTCGAGTTTATAAATTCTAGGAAGCGTTGGGCAAGGAAGTTAGTAGGTTCATAGGTTCATAGGTAGATACTAGGCTATCTGCCCTAGGGCATTTATAAGCCTAGCCAGAGTGTGTCGGTTTTCACTGCCCCATTGATTAATTAACTGATCCTCTGTCAAGCAGAGCCAATGAAGTGACCACAGGGGTGTATTTTCTGTTACCCATCCACTCATCAAAGTTTCTCTTGAAGCGTGTTAGTGAGGGGCTCTGCCTGATGTCATTTGGAATTTTGTTCCAAAGCATGGCGAGTCTCTGTGACAGGAATCTATCTCTCCAGCATGTTCTATTTATTGTTGTGGTGAGGTTTATCTCACTAGAGCACGCGGTTTGTAGTGACTTGGATTTCTTTAGGTGGAGCATGTCCATCAATTCTGAGTTGGACATGGCTTTGTAAGTCAGGCAGAGATCACCTCTGAGTAAGCGATATGCCACTGAGTACAGCCGGAGTTTTTTTCAGTCGAGCTGCATAGGACATATGTTTAAGGACAGTAATCCTCTTGGAGAGGTACTTTTGTGGTCTTTCCAGCTGTTCATAGGTTCATAGGTTCATAGGTTGGTACTAGACTATTGGCCCTAGGGCCTATACAAGCCTAGCCATAACAATTCCCTGGATATTTCTTCCAACAATATTTATTTCTCTGGACCCCTGTCTAGCAGGGCGACTGACATAAATTTCCTATGTCCCATCCAATCATCAAGGTTCCTTTTGAAGAGGGCCAAGGAGGTGCTCTGCTTGACATGTATGGGCAGTCAATTCCAGAGTATGGGGAGTCTCTGGGTCAGGAACCTATCCCTCCAGTATGTTTTGTTCATTGTGATGACAAGGTTTAGATCCCTGGAGCATGTGGCTCTGAGGGATTGGGATTTCTTTAAGTGGAGCATGTCCAACAGCTCAGGGTTTGACATGGCCTTGTATGTTAAGCAGAGATTGCCTCTGAGTAGACGATATGTCACAGAGTATAGCTGGAGTTTTTTTAGACAGTCAGCATATGGCATCTGCATTAGGCCTGTGATTCTTTTAGTGAGGTATTTCTGTGGCATTTCCAGCTGTTGCAGATCTCTTGTGAGGTACATACCAAATGGGGCATTATACTCTATAATGGGTCTAATGAGGGATGAGTACAGTGGGACAATGACCTCCTTTTTTGGATGAAAAACCCTTAGTGATGAGGTGTGCCACATAGAAGGATTTCCTGACTGTTGTGGCAATGTGGTTATCGAAAGTGAAACCACTGTCCACCTGTATCCCTAAGTCTCTCATCACACTTTTGATGTTTAGTGTACTGCCACCTATGTGGTAATTCATGGATACATTTTTTTCCCTAAGGGGATAACTATACATTTCTTGGCATTAAGCTTGAGCCAATGGCTCTGACACAAGGCATCTGTTTCTGTAAGGCCCTTTTGTAGAATATCCACATAATTTGGGGATTCAATAATAGCTCCAAGTTTGCAGTCATCTGCGAACTTTGTTAGCCAGAGTCCCTTAGTGTTGGCCTGTAATTCAGAGAAGTAGATGCCAAACAAGAGTGGTCCCAGGACTGAACCCTGAGGTACTCCACTTGTCACTTGTTTGGAGCTGGATTTGGAGTTGGCTACTTTTACAGTCTGTGTTCTGTCAGTAAGCCAGTTGGCAACCCATCGAGTGACGTAGAGACTTATGCCCAGCTTAGTAAGTTTATCTATGATTCCAGAGTGGGGGATGGTGTTGAAGGCCTTGCCAAGGTCCAGATAGGCTGTGTGGACTGCCTTATCCTCGTCCGCAGCTCTGGAGACTGATTTGAAGAAGACAATCAGATTCAGGAGACAGGATGAGCCCTTCACAAACCCAAACTGGGAGGGGTCCAGTGTTTGAAGGTTGCCAATGTCTTTGTTTATAAGTTCCATGATAATGCATTCCATGCCCTTGCAGATCAGGCTTGTCAGACCGATGGGATGGTAGTTTCTGGGATCCAAGGTAGATCCCCCCCTTGTGGAGTTGTATAACTGTAGTTATGTGCCACTCAGTGGGCACAAAGCCTGAGATGAGGCTATGATTAAACATGACACTTAGGTGAGGTGCCAGTTCATTTTGTAGTTCATGTAGTACACAGCCTGGGATGTCATCTGGTCCCATGGATGCTGTATTCTTAGCTTTGGAGAGTGCAGTTTCTACCTGTGCGGCCGTGATTACCAGAATTTGGCAATCTTTTGGTATTGAGATGGGCCCTTTAGGGGGTGAGAGGGGGGTGAAGTTGGCACTAAATCAATCTGCCAGGATATTGGCAATATCCTTGGGATCAGTATATTTAATGCCATTCTGTTGTAGCTCACAGTAGATCTGAGTATTGCCGTTTAGATTCTTGACATAACTATAGAATGCCTTGTGGTTGTCTTTGGAATCTTTGGCAATTTTATTTTTGTAACTAGCTTTTGAGGATTTTATGAAGGATCTCAGCTTCTTACTGAGGCTGGTGAGGGAGTTTTTTGCATCCTGGGATTTTCTTCTTTTCTGCAACAGTTTCTTCCTTCTGTTGTATACTTTGTTTATAGCAGGGGACCACCAGATTGGGATGGCACGATTCTTGCACGAGTGGATGTGCTCGTACAGTGCCTTAGTGTAGGATTCTGCAGTTGAACTTTCAGATTCCATCTGCATGGGTGTCATGAAGTTTGTCACTTCTGACTTCAGTAGCATAAAGTTGGCTTTGGAGAAGTTTTTTAAGGAGATTTCCTTACTGGGGGGTGGGGGTGGGATGTGGATGTTAAGGGTGATTTGCTTATGGTCAGACCTGACCAATGAGGGGGTGACCACTGGTGTGGAGCATCTATCTCCCATGTTGGCAATGACCAGGTCTAGGATATTGGAGCCCCTGGTGGGACAATGGATTAGCTGATCCAGGGCATTAGAATTCATGAATTCCAAGAACCGTTGGGAAAAGGAGTTGTACTTGAGTAGTTCTCCCAGTTAATGTTTGGGTAGTTGAAATCACCCAGTATTAGGGTGTTTGGTAGGACCTTCATATTTACCAGTGTCTCCAGAAATGCAGAATTGGGGGTCCTGAGTCATGGTGGGTGATCTGTAGCAAGCTACAATTTGGATTGCAGTTTTGCCCGTTGTTAGTTGCACTTGAATGATCTCTAATGCATCGTGCTGTGCCACTAACCCGGAGGTGTGAGTATCCTTGATGAATATGGATACACCCCCGCCTTTTGTGTTTTGGTCCCGGTTCTATGGCCAAAAGGTATGGTATGAGTTATAGCCTGGCAGTGCTGGGGTGCTCTCTGGAGCCTTAAACCAGGTTTCTGTTACTTTACAGATATCGATGTTCTCCACACTAAGGAGTACCTTGGGTGCGTGTATTTTGAGATTTAGACTTCTTTTAACTTACCTTTAAATTCTCTATAAACTGTCAAAAAGTTCTCTAACTATTAAATCATTATCATATAACGTATATCTATTATTAACCAATGCTTTCATACTATGTCTAATTTGGTATAATTATTTAAACTGTAGTTTTTTTTTTTTTTTTGTTTTTTATTATTTATAAATACTGTGAAATTATTGTTCTTTAAATGTTTTGTAATACTTTGGAGTTTTTGTCACTGGGCCACTGTTGGAAATGAACTCCCACCCAGTGGGACTTTCCTGGTAATCAAACGTCAGTAAATAAATAAACAACAGTGGCCCAATAGGAATGTGGGTCATCACCTACAAGCGTGTAGTAGACAGGTAAGTGTTGCATGTTTATGTAAATGATATGTGGCAATCTAATAACAAACAGCATTCGTAAGTCACCAATGTCAAGAATGAGTGGATGATATGTCAAGAATCCATCGGTGTCATTACTGATTTGCAGACATGTCTAACATTCTAATACTGGGCAGGACCAATCACATCTCCTCCAGGTCACCCTGCATTCCATACAAATAAACACATTTATGTAATCACGCATGTATAAATTCATTAGATGTGTTTATATATGTTCAGAAATTACAACTACATGTAACATGGGACTGTAGATCTTAAACAGTCCTTTCCTGCTATTTTAGGTTTACCTTCACTCAAGTCTTTGTAGTTAGGAAAGAAAGAATTTCATCTCAAACTACAAATTTTGAACCTACTATGACTAAAGGAGATAGAGAGGGGGCTATAGATATATAATGAAATATAATAGGTATACATCCCAGATAAGATCTGTAATATGGAAGTATTGGACTATACTTAAATCTGATACTGAGTAAAGTAAAATTTTGGAGAAAGACATCAGTTCACCTATAAAAGAGAAAGGAACCTAAAGAAGTTTCTATGTTACAAAGACTTGAGTGAAGGTAAACCTAAAATATCAGAAAAGGACTGTTTAAGATCTACAGTCCTGTGTTATAGTTGTAATTTCTGTAAATATATAAATACATCTAATGAATTTATAGAGCCACATACTTAGAGCAAATGTTTATTTACAAAGTATGCAATGTGTAATACACAGGATGTGGTCTATTTAGTGAACATTATAGCTTGTTAGGCATTCTATAATGGAAAGACCAACCAAAAGTTAAAAGAAAGAATTTCCTCACATCTCTCTGATATTAGAAGAAGTGTGCCAGCTAATGCCTTGGCAAAGCATATAATGATGAATTGTGTGCAGCATAGCTTTAAATTTCATGTTTTATCACAAGTCATACTAGGGAATAGAGGTGGTGACCTTGCTAATAAAACATAGATAGACGAATATAAATGGATAAATTATTTTTGGGCTGACCACCACGAGGACTACATGTCACTAATAGTTTAAAACCACTATTAAAAGAGAAACACTCTTATGTGACTTAACTTCAAATTGATGCTTTGTTATATGAATTAGTTAAGTTTGATTTTAAGATTGTAGGCTTTTATACCATGTGATGAACTGTGCAGTTTTTATTGGCTGGCATGTGATATATATTGATGCATTACAGCTTGTCTGTTTTAGCACTATACTGAGGAAGAGTTTCTAACTCGAAAGCTTTATTTGCTGTTTTATAATAAACTGATGGTTTTGGGCCATTGTTTCTCTTGCTTTGACTTCTCTGGTCCAAATTTGGCTGTTTAAGTGAATGTTTACTTGTGTTTGGACATATGTAGAGAAATACAGACATCTGCAATGAAATATATGATAGGATTATTAGCTGTCATGAAATAACAAACAGACATACTGCTGTAATCAAACCCATGACAGTATGTCAAAACAGAAGACAACAAACATGATAATTACCTCAACATGTCAGACAGGAACTTCTAGGTGAAGACATCCAGCAACCTAATAAATGTTACATTAACTGTTCCACAGTACTGCCTTTAGTATGGCTTTACCCTGTACTCCTATACTACAGCAGATTTAAGCACATTTATGTGACAGTAACCTGACCACTGCAGATAACATTGAAACCTCCAGCTTTTGCACAAACAAGTCAAACAGTATGCACTGTCACTCAACATTGCTGCGCTATGCTAAACTTCATACAAATGCTGGGGACATAAAGTGAAAGATTTTCATGGGCCATTTCTGGTCATGTGTGTGTTGTGTGTGTGAATCTATTTCTTGATCAGACTAAATGTGAAAAAGGGGTGGATATAACATTGATGAAAATGGGGTTGGCAAGCAGATAGTATCATACGAGGTAAAGAATACAGGAATCTGCAGGAGTGTCATGGGAGATCACCATAGATAGCCACTTCTTCACAATGTCAGTGTGCAACTGCACACCCAATTTTATGACTTTGCAGGGTCACCACAACAGTGATGGTGACAACAATGGAATAATGTTGTATGGCCAATTGAAACAAATCAATTGTGTCATGCTGACTCCTATGTGAAGTGGAGAGTTATATATGGGGCAAACTTTTTTTTTTTTTTTTTTTTTTTTTTGTGGAACATGAGTCCATTTGTTTGGGGGGGGGTGTTGGGAAAGGTGATTAGGAATGAGAGGGTCAGGTAGGTAGGATAGATTAGAAAGCATCTATAGACATAGAGGACATACAAGACAGAGATGGATGGTGATGGAGACAAAAGGTTGGGGGGGGGCACCATGATTGGAGATAGGTTGGAGACATCAGAGGTGCACCCACGTCCAGCATGAGAACAGTGAGAATTTAGTCTTCATCCTCAAAACTGTCATCACTGAGACCTGCTGCAGCTCCTGGGTCTGTTTCAGACATAGCATCATCTTTGCATGCAACACATGACCTTTTCAACCCTGTCAATATGTGCACTGAGACCCATCTGAATAAAATTGTCCAACAGTCCTGTCAGCACCTGCTGGATGATGAAATCACCACCTCCACCACTACTGCTCCTGGAGGGTACCACTGCACCAGCAGCTGTGGCAGAGCTACCTGACATAGTTTGAGCAAGAAAGGTGAGGGCTGTGAGGCAACACTGGTAGGTTGTGATACTGAAGTGCTGGGTGTTTGTGCTACCATCTGTGGAAGTATGACAGGATGAGCCACAGTGTTCACTGCAGCTCTATGTGCTGTTGATGATTCATTTGCATCAACAAGTTATGCAAACAGCAGATTATTAATAAATGAACCCCCCCAACAATGAAAGACAAGGGCAGGGGTGAGACAAAAAAGGAGATAATTATATACATGTCATGTAACAGTATTGTATACTTTAAAACCAACTTTTACTTAGCGGTACATCAACTATGATAAGTTACTATTGCACACCTTTGAAACATCCGTATATGATGGAAAGGTATTTATGTGGTATTAAATAAACAAATAGCAGAAATAAGAAATATCTGCCTTTATTTCACTATGATGGAGTGGACTTATGCATTCTAACTCAATAATTACATTTATCATAATGTAATTCCTCATGACAGACTGTCATTATCTCTTGTTATGATCTTATAAACAACTATCATTTTTTTTTAAATGCTGCTTCTTGGTAATGAACCCACACACAGTAAAGCTAGTTTTGTAATTGTCTAATGAAAGCAGGAACACTTATTGGGGAAGGCATGCACGCTTGAGATAAATGATGAGGTATGTCTACTCAAGGTGCTAGTGCTTGCTTGAATGAAAATAATATTATGGCTTTAATTTTTACTTGATTTATATTTACCCTTTGCGTGTCTGATGTGAGTTATTTACCTGGTGTGCCTCGTGGTTTTCTGCAATATCCTCTGCAGCTGTAGAGAACAAAAAGAAGACAAATATATATGAAAGCATAATGAGTACCTGCACTGGCTGGCTAAATATTTAATGCCATATCATAGACAGTTCATGGGTCAGTATACTTACACATCTGAGGGGTGTTTGCAGTCCTAAATTCAGCCTCCCATTGGCTTAGAAGGTCCTGCCAGTGCTTCTTAAGGTCACAACGGTGGTGACAACATTGTTTCCCAGTACATGGAATGCAGGTTGCACTGGAGACAGCCTTGGCTAAGCTATTCCAAGCCTTGGCCTTATACTGAGACCCAGTATAATCCCACTGCAGGAGCTTATGGTTGTAGTGCTTCACAAGGAGTCCCACAAATATCCTTCAACACCCCACCTTTGCACTCTAAATTTACCCCCATTCTCTCCATCGCCCTTCATGTCTGCAAAAGTTAAGCTTACAAACTATGTCTGAACTGGCACCTAAGTCAGACCTCATGTATTACTGCTATTGTGCAAACATGCACAGCCTTGACAACTGCATTTCTGTGATTGTAAGCTGATGTTTCTGTTGGCAGATACGTTGGCACTACTTATAGGAGATAGCAGTAAAGATGTAAAACAAGGCATTGAGCTGTGTCATGTGTGATGCTCCACCCATTGTCACAGTTATCAATGTTCAACAATCACCTGTTTACTGGATTGGATTTAGTGGGTTGCACTATGGAAAGTGAAAGATGGTTGATTAATGGCATATTATCAGTTTGGGGCTTACTCAATGTTACAATATTTTTGTAATAGCTGGGAATCAAACCCATGGGTTACAGGAGGTTAAAGAAATGCAACTTAATGTATTAAGTGACATTGACAAAACAGAACTAATTTTACACCGTGGACATTTGACGTCTACTGATATCTGAACTAATGGAGGTACACTTCAGAGATGCTTGTATGTATGTGGTTGTAATCCTGTCTTGAAATGCATTCCTATGTAAAAGTTATTCTTACTGCAAGTAATTTTGTTTCACTTAAATGCAGTTGAATGTGATGATCAAGATAGGATGGTTTATGTTACATGCATACTTTAGAAGACATAAGGGTTCTAAACACATAGCTGGGATATGTGATGAATCATGATGATTGCAACAAAGGTATTATGCCTGTTATACACACGCTAGTGATTTCTATATGAGATATAGTCATTGTCATTTCTAGGAGGTTGACATACCTTATGTTGTGTATATATGTAATACATTAGTGATATATATTAAAAAAGCACATTTTCATTATACAAGGCTTGCTGATAAATCACTTGCAAGAATCATGTTTAACATTATCATTTTTCATTACTGTTACAGTTCTATTAAAAACTTTTGCTTCTTACACCATTATGAAAAAGTATCTTCTACCTGGATTTCAACCCTTAATAGCCTGTATTATTTATCTAAAGTCTGTGCTCTTACATCTTGTGCCACAAAGACTACTCTTATGACAGGTAGAAGTTCGCCTCTCAGGAATGTCAAGAGTGCTAAAGACAGCTACACCATTAACAAATGTGTTGGAGCTATGTAAGGCAGCCTAAGCTACATTTTTCACTTTTTTTCCTTAGGTAGTGAACTGTGCTAGTGCAATGCCTAGTGGAGAGCAAATGTACCTTAAAATGGAAAAAATGGCAAATATAAATACAGTAAATTATGGCAGTGTTCTGTAAACAGGGCTCAAACAATGCATTATGTACCATATTTCTGTTGATTCACCTCAGTTACACCTTGCCCAACAGAGAAAGTTACCTGACACCTACATTTTCTTGGGTGATTACTATCAGAGTGTTGCCAGCCACCTAAAATCACTAGGTGTGTCCGAGACACCTAAGGCAGCCTAAACCAAATTATTCAATTTTCGTCTTAGGTAGTGCACTCTCTTTGTGTGCTGTCAAGAAGAGAGCAACTGTACCTTAAAAAAAGAAAGTAAATGAAAAAGACATATTGTGATAAACTGCAATGCGATCTCTTACACAGGATTCAAGACAATGAGTCATATGTCTTATTCCTCTCAATTTACTTCAGTTGCATCTTATACCACAAAATCTGACATTTGACAGGTGCATTTACTGAAGTAAATACTCCCCTATTACAGAGAGCTGTACAATGATGACAAGCATTATTGAGTTACCTAAGGCAACCTAAATTAAATTGTTCACTTTTTTCTTTAAGTAGTGAACTGTGTTTGCAAGATGCCAAGTGGAGAGCAAATGTACCTTAAAATGGATTATGCCTAAAAATTAATTATTGTCCATTATGGCAAGGTGTTGTGTAAACAGGATTCAAACAATGTTTCATGTACCTTATTTCTGACAATTCACCTCTGTTACAACTAGTGCCACAAAGAAAGTTACCTGACAAGTGTATTTTCTGGAATGATTATTAGTCATAGTACTACCATCCGTGCAAGGCCAATGTGTATTTTTGAGCTACCTAAAGCAGTCTGAAATCAAATTTTCCCTTTTTTTTCATTGAGGAGTAAACCATGGTTGTGCAATGCCAAGTGGAGAGCAAATAAAACAGATATTGATAGGTAATGTATGTTATGGAAATTAAAGATAGCGAATGCAATGCAATGCATTGGTACATGTAACAATGGCCATAGCAAGAAATGCATTCATATGAACAATTCTTCCTTCTCACACCTATTTGCAGCATCAGACATGTATGTAGTGGAACACATTTTCAGACCTGCAGTTAGTGACATATTATGTTACAGAGAGCAGACTAACAATCAAATGTTGTTAGCAATAGACACATATCTAGAGTGTTTCTACTTGGACCTCCACTGAAAACTGGTTTGTTCCCAGTTGGACATTCCTGGTAAACAAATGTTAAATAAACAAATAAATAAATAGTGACAACAGTTAATTTTTAAACAATACTATGGTATCACAAAATGTGATTAAATATATATTCTGACAATCCTCTGTAAAAGTATCATGTCACTGGATATGAGCCTTGAATCATATAAAAAAGCATAACTGTTGGTGCTAACACTTTTACTGTATCATATTTATTGCTACCCCTTCAAATGTCAACTTTGTAACTTGGAACTTTTAATTGTATTGTCCTCCAAATGCCAACTTTTTCAACTTGCAACTTGAAAAATTCTAAATTGCCTCATATTTTGGTAAATCTTTATTTCTGTAATGCTTGTAATTTGTTAACATTGTGTTTTGGGGCTTTTCTCCCCAGGACTCCATTGAAAATGGGCTCCTAGTGGCCCAATGGATCATCCTGGTAAACAAACTGCAAATAAAATAAATAAAACAATAAAGTGCTTCATCTATCAGCTCACTCACTCACTTACAACTTTTCCCACAGAGAAAGGTACATGTCACATGTGTTTTCTTCTGTGAGTAATATCCAGAGTGTTATCGGCTGCACAATACCACCTGGCTGGTTTGTGGACCTATGGCAGCTTAAACAACATTTTTTTTCCTTAAGCTGTGAAAGTGATTTTCATACTGTGAAGTGGAACACAAATGAGACAAGATATAAAGAAGGCAGCATTGAAATATTAAGACTGTCAATCTCCTATGTATCTGTCAAAGTACTTGCATACTTTTTTGTTAAGTCCCTTCTCCCTGACACACCCTTTCTTATGTATAGCAGAGAGGAGAGACATTGAAAGATGATTGTTCATGCTGTCAAGGGTAATCAGAGACACCTGTAAGCCACTAAAGGAAATATTTCTCAGTGCTCGTCCTTGCACTGCTGAGCATGTGTGCATATAATCTTCTAGGTCCCTACACCATGTTTACATTCCCTTCTCTTAACACAGATTGCGGTGTTCAGGAATGCTAATGATTTCACATCTCATATGCATATTCAGAGTGTTAACAGGGCTGACTCTGCACTATATGAAGGTAATGGTATAGGCATTGTCCTTGTTTGATACTGGGGAGACTGCTTTGAAACAAGGAGCTAAATACTGGTAGAATAGCATACCTTTGGGTGATTTAATTATTTTCTACAGTGCTGTATTGTAGGAGTATTTCACTATTTTTAAATAATGTTTTCATTTAGACATTATAAGGATGAAATGAAGACACTGATGAAGAGTATGTGTATAATTTTAAATGAATTTACATTTATCCCTTAGGTTTGGCATAGCTATTTCTGCATTTCTACATTTATGTTGATGAATGCTACATGACAAATGTACTATTTAATTTTATGTCACATTTGCACACATTTTGCAGATAATGTTAATTTAAGTATGTAGGGAAGTCTGGTATTATATTATCTGTGTTGGCAGCAGACTGGACTCCACAGTGGTACATTAGGATGTTATGACAGTTTGGTGTTACTTTTCTAACACTGCATTGATAACTGCTAAATTGTAAATGCAGAAATATATTACAAAATTTAAAGCAGTATTATCTCCATTATAGAGGTGTTATATAATCTGTGTTGATAAATGAGTTCAAATTATACTTCTTTGAAAGTGTTTTTTTGGTGTTGGTGTGTGGAGAGGTTGAATTGGGGAGCCTAACTTGAGTGTAGTCATAGAGCATATACATATGTTGATATGAGAGTAATCAGTGACATAATATTTTTATTTTATGTGCAGTTTCAACACTTTGTTATTAATGTGTGAACTGTATCTTTGAGGGTTGTCCCTGTCTGATGTTATCAGAGCACAGCCATTACATGGTTAAGTAAAGACTGTGCAACCTGACAGGCGTCAGTTGTCATATTTGCATGTGTTTGGGATCTTAGGCTTTGAGTTAGGTAGTGATTGTGTGTGCTATCCTTTGTTGCTTAGCCAGAACCAGGGCATACTTTGTACACTTCCATCTGCCAGCACCATCTACAGCTGGTGGTTCTCCATCAGACTTCTCATCTATAACTGCTGCTGCTGGCCCTCCCTGTAGTCCTTGAAACTGTGGTCCTGTTCCTTGTTTTCCTTGATAGAACTGCTTCCTGAGAAGGATATAATGTAACATGACACAGACTGTAAGTATTTCAGAACAGGTGCTTGGGTCATTCTGTGGTGCAAGACCTGATGTGTCTAGACAACAGAACCTTGATTTAAGCAAACCGAACACATGTTATATAATATTTCTTGTTTGAGCATAGGCTTTATTCTATTCATTGTATCCTTTTTTAGTGGGGTTGTGTGGGTTTGTCATGGGTGTCAAGAACCTAGGCTCCAATGCATAGCCTGCATCCTCACTAGATGACGTTAAGGGATGTCACCCCAAGCAAACCAGGTGTACATCTCACAAGTGTGCCATATGTCATAAAAACTGCCTGGGTTACTTGTCCAGACATTGTGTATGATCTTTAGGGCATTACAGAGAACCTGAGATTTTATGGAGTGGAAACCTTCTTTGTTAATGTGCTTCCTTCCTTATTCCTGAGGTGGAGCTTTTATTTCTATATTTCTATGCATGTGTGCAATCTACAGTCCCCAACACTTTATGTTAGTATGCTATTGCAAAGAAGTCCTACAAGGTTCTTGATCACTTTTGTCATGTCTGTGGAGAATAGATATGCTCCATTTCATGCAGTAGCATTGCATTTAAAAACTGATGAAATATTCTAGAGGAAGATGCCTGTGACACCCCTAATATATACATTGTGGGTATCTGAAAATTACCAGTCTAGTACACATAATGTTAAACATACCTTTGTTTCCAGTGGGATGGGTTCTCAGCAATTTCCCTCGAGACTGAGGTGGGGGTGACAGAAATTTCTTATTTCCTCCAGTGTTTCCCTATCCACTATATACCTGTCAATAATTCTGCTTCATGCAGTTCATATTATATCAAAAGGGGTTGAAACACCCTTCTTCTTCCTGCTGAGGTCTGGCAGCAGCAGCAGAACCCTGATTTAAAGCCTGTTGCACATACAGCATAATAATTGCAAGCCACAACTCCTAAAATGTTTTTTTTTTTAAGCAAAATCATGACTGTGTTCAACAGAGGTTTTGTTGTGCATGGCAAAAGCCTACACCAAGTGTACAATATGTGATTACTTTATAGCTTTCGGAATAGCTCTGCCATATTGCATTGGTTAAGCAGCATGTACTTCAGCTCTTTATGCTCAAACTAGCATATTCTGCCATTTCCTATTGTTGTGTGGCTCTACATAGGTTCATAGGTTCATACTAGGCTATCTGCCCTGAGGCAATTATAAGCCTAGCCTGATTCTTTATGGCTTACACCACCCCTTGATTTGAGTATACTGTGCCCTTTTTAAGGTTTAGTTTACTGTGCCTCTGTCTAATAGTGACACGGGAGTAATCCCTGGGACAAACCTACGATCCCCCATCCACCTATCGAGATTCTTCTTGAAGAGATTCAGTGAGGTGCTCTGCCTCACATGAACTGGAATTCTATTCCAGAGTGAAGGGAGCCTCTGGGTTATGAACCTGTCCCTCCAGCAAGTTCTATTTATTTCTGTGCTGAGGTTCAAGTCCCTTGAGCGTGTGGCTCTAAGGGATTTAGATTTACTGAGGTGGAGCATGTCCATTAATTCTGGATTTGACATAGCTTTGTATGTCAGGCATAGATCGCCTCAAGTAGGCGGTATGCAACTGAGTAGAGCTGGAGTTTTTTTAACCGAGCAGCATATGGCATCTGTTTGAGACCCTTGATCCTCTTGGTGAGATACTTTTGGGGTCTTTCTAATTGCTGCAGGTGTCGGGTAAGGTACATCCCTAAAGGGGCATTGTATTCTATGATGGGCCTGATGAGGGATGAATAAAGGGGCACGATTACCTCTCTTGATCTAGATGTGAAACCCTTCGTGATGAGGTGGGCTATGTAGAAGGTCTTTCTAACCACTATGGCAATGTAGTTTTCAAAGGAGAGATTGCTATCAACTTGGGTCCCCAGGTCCCTAATAACTTTCTCTGTACTTAATGAGTTTCTGCCTATGTGGTAATTTGTGGGCACATTGTTTTTGCCAAAGGGTATGACTATACATTTTTTGGCATTTAGCTTTAAACCATGGTGCTGGCACCAGTTATCTGTCTCTGTGAGACCTTTTTGACAGATGTTTATGTCAGCTGGAGAGTTGATTATGGCACCCAGTTTGCAGTCGTCTGCGATCTTGGTGAGCCATAGTCCTCCCACGTTTGCCTGTACCTCGGAAAAGTATATACCGAACAAGAGTGGTCCCAGGACAGAACCCTGTGGGACGCTACTTGTGACTTGTTTCGAGTCTGACATGGCTCCAGCAACTCTCACTCTGTGGGTTCTGTCTTTGAGCCAGTTTGCAACCCATCTTGTGACATAGGGGTTTATATTTAAGCTGGATAGCTTATCTATGATGCCCGAGTGGGGTATTGTGTCAAATGCCTTTGCAAGGTCCAGATAGGCTGTGTGGACTACCTTCCCTTCATCTATGGCTTTGATGACTGTTTCGAAGAAGTCAACCAGGTTCAAAAGGCAGGATCTGCCCTTAACAAAGCCGAACTGGGTAGGATCTAGTGTCTGTAGGTCCCCAATGTCTTTGTTTATGAGCTCCATGATGATCCTCTCCATAGCCTTGCAGACTAAGCTAGTAAGGCTTATGGGGCGATAGTTTCCAGGGTCCGCAGAGGCTCCACCTTTGTGGAGTGGGCCACTGTTGCTGTACGCCATTCTGTGGGCACATATCCTGTAGTGAGGCTGAGATTGTATAGCTGTTTTATTTGAGGGATTAGTTCCTCTTGGAGTACATGTAGGACGCAACCTGGGACACCATCTGGTCCCATGGAAGCAGTGTTTTTTGCTTTGGAGAGGGCAGCCTTCACCTGAGCATCAGAGATGTTTGGGAGGCAGCCCTCTGCTGGGATAGATACTTGCTCTTTTGGGGTGGAGGGGATGGAGAAGTTTGCACTGAACCTGTCTGCCAGGATATTGGCGATGTCTGTGGGTTCTGTGTATTTTTTGTCATTTAGAATCAACTCAGAACAGGTCTGGGAGTTGCATCCCAGGTTTCTAACATAACTGAAAAAAGCCTTATGATTGTCTTTGGTGTCCTGTGCAATTTTTCTCTCGAAGCTGCCCTTGGAGGATTTTATGAGGGATCGTAATTTTTTGCTAGTACTGATCAGAGATGCCTTCCCTATTAAGTATTTTGCTCTATCATGTAGTAGCTTCCTCCTTCTGTTGTACAGTTTATTTATGGCAGGGGTCCACCAGACTGGACGCCTGCCTTTGGATGATTGGGTCTTTGTTTTGTTTGGGATAGCATGATCCATGCATTCCTGGAGATGTCCGTAGAATGCGTTTATATAGGATTCTGCAGTTTGGGCCATAGTTTCCACTGGCCCTGGAGCCTTGAAGGATTCCACTTCAGTTTTGATAAGTGAGAAGTTTGCTTTTGAGAAGTTTTCACTGTGGTTTTCTGGGCTGGGTGTGGGGTCGGGATGTGGACATCCAGTGAAATTAATTTATGGTCTGATCTTACCAATGAGGGATATACTTCTGGTGTGGAGCATAGAGTCCCCATGTTGGTAATGATCAGGTCTAGTATGTTGTCCCCTCTTGTGGGAGTGTTGACTAGTTGTTCCATAGCATTCGAGTTTATAATTTCCAGGAACCTTTGGGCTAAGGTGCTGGGACTTGAGTAGTGCTCCCAGTCAATGTTTGGGTAGTTGAAGTCACCCAAAATAATGGTGTTCGGAGAGATCTTCATGTTCTCCAATGTTTTCAGGAAAGCCGAGTGGGATTCCTGACTTTGAGAGGGTGATCTGTAGGATGCTATAAACTGAAAAGCAGTCTTGCCCATTGTTAGTTGCACATGGATGGTCTCCGATACTTCGTGCAATGCCACTAACCTGGTGGTGTGGATATTCTTGTTAAATATGGAAACTCCCCCTCCTCTTGTGGTTTGGTCCAGGTTTTGGGGCCGAAAAGCATGATATGAGGTATAGTCTGGTAGTGCTGGGGTGCTCTCTGGAGCCTTGAACCAGGTTTCTGTCACTGCACAGATATCGATGTTCTCCATACTGAGGAGAGCTTCGAGTGTGTGCATCTTGAGGTTAAGACTTCTGGCGTTTAGCAGCATTACCCTTAGTTTCTTGTTCCTTGTGCTGTCTATGGGGGGTGGGCTTGACTTTTGAGCCTTGCCTAAAAAAGGCACTATGGGAGTGGCAAGAGCCTTTGCCAATATCCGAAAGCCCAGTGGTGACAGGTGCAAGCCATCCCTAGTGAAGCAACGTGGCTTGTCGAGCATGTCATCCCAGGCTGACAGACACTGGATCCCCTTTGAATGACACCAAAATTTTAGCCAATTGTTAAAATCGATCATTTTGTCTTTGTACTGAGGCATCATTCTAGGTGAGGGTAAGATGCTGCTCAAGGTCAGGGTCATACCAGCCTGGGCTAAATGATCAGAGAGCTCCTCTATGTCTCTTTTCATGTAGTCCAGGGAGGTACGTCTCAGGTCATTCACACCAGCATGTACAATGACTGAGTCATATTTGTATTTGCTTTGGAGTGACCTGAGTGCTTGCGTTATGTGGTGGATCCTAGCACCCAACAGGCAGCTCACCGTGACCTTCTCTTTATTCAGCCTGGTGAGCGGGACGTCAGTGTGTCTGACAATAGAGTCACCTATTACAAGAGTATCAGGTGTGTTATTCAGCCTTAAGGGCTGTGGCTGCTTGGCACACTGACTTTGTGGGCTGTGTTGTGCGTGTTTTGTTTTGAGGTAGCGTTTGCTTGGATGTCTGCTTTGAAGGTCTCTGTTGCTTAGGTAGATTTTTATTTAGAGCCTCCGAGTATGTTTTTGTGTATTTATGTGTTTGGTTCGCTGATGTGGTGGGACTATGTGATACTGGAATTGTGTTGTGTGAGGTTACCTTCTCCTCCTGACTGGTTACACCAGTTTTGAGATGAGAGAGCTCAGCCTCCAGTTTGGCTAAATAGTTGCATCTCTCACATATATTTGAACCTGTTTGGAGGAGGAGAGGGTTGTCCGTGTACATGAGACAGTTGTAACATTGTCTCAAAATTCCCAGATTCACCAGCTGGACTGGAGAGGAAACCATTGACTGACCTTTGGACATGCTAGAGTAATATAGGGAAACTGAATTTAAGACAGACCAATAGAGGACAGGGTAATCGTAGAGAGTATAAGAGTAAGTAGTGCTTATGATTTAATAGTGCTGACTTGTAGGATTACTTAATTGGACCAGTGAAGGGCCTTAGAATGAGAATATGGTGTTTAAATTGAGAGATAGAGCAGTTCTAAGGGAAAAAGTGAAGAGCAGACTTTGTGGAGCCAGGAATAGTTTAAACCCAATTAGGCGGCGCTACCCGCTGTTGTGCTAGGCACAAAAATGCGCAAAACCGCGCAAAAGAGTGTTTTAAGAGAGGAAGATGAAGGAGTTTTGGAATTGACCCAAAAGGGCCAATAAAACTACAGTTTCAAGTCAGTAACCACTCCCACAGGGGCAAGCAGGCTGCTCAATGTTTTTCACTGCCACTGATCAACAGAGAGACTTCCCTTTAGCCCAAGCAGAAAATGGCCTCACAGAAACTTACAAACAGTTCAAGAACAGCAAGCCTGTAACTGAACTTTTTTAAATCTCAGAAAAGTGGGAAAAAAGCAAGATTTTTTTGTTTTTGTTTTTTTTCAGAGATAGCAGAGGTTCACAAGTATTAGCAAGTTATAACAGTGCAGTAAATGACCCCACACAAGAGTGCTAGGCCAAAGACAGATAAAATGCAAGTTTTGAGAAAAAAACGATTTTAAAAATAAGTGCAAACAGGAAATTCAGTTAACAGCTCTAGGTTGTGCTCTAAATACAGTTACTAATGCAGAAATCAAGTTTAACAAGTGAGAAAATGCTCAAAATAGGTGGCTATGCAGAAAAACTTAGCAAATAAACAGAAGAAAAATACTTAAAATCTCAGAAGTGGCTCCTTTCTTCTCTCAGCGTTTTCTCCTCTTGGTGGGTGCTTCACCAACAGCCAGCAAGCCTGAAAAGATGCCAAAACCATAAGGCAACCAGGTTTTAAGAGAGGAAGATGAAGGAGTTTTGGAATTGTACCAAAATGGCCAATAAAACTACAGTTTCAAGTCAGTAACCACTCCCACAGGGGCAGGCAGGCTGCTCAATGTTTTTCACTGCCAATGATCAACAGAGAGACTTCCCTTTAGTCCAAGCAAAAAATGGCCTCACAGAAACTTACAAACAGTTCAAGAACAGCAAGCCTGTAACTGAACTTTTTTAAATCTCAGAAAAGTGGGAAAAAAAGCAAGATTTTTTTTTGTTTTTTTGTTTTTTTCAGAGATAGCAGCGGTTCACAAGTATTAACAAGTTATAACAGTGCAGTAAATGACCCCACACAAGAGTGCTAGGCCAAAAGATGGCTTAACAAATATAAAATCACACACTATCATGTTGGTGGTCCTGAGTGAGATCAATATGATTGCTGCACTTTCTGTTGTTGTTAGTGAAACCCAGAGATAATCTTTATATAAAGTTGTTTCAGTACTGACTGTGATCACTTCACCACTAGGAGGTTATAATGACCATAATAAAGGGCCTAATTTGGGCAGTTACATAATTCTTGTTATAGTAAGCACTTACTTTTTTGTTGTTTCCATCTCCACATGTCTCAATGACTCACCCATCGCCTTCCTTTCCAGTAGCTAGTGGATCTATACATTCTCTCTTCAGGGTGAGAGACAGGCCCACTCATTCCCTTGTGAGGATGGGGACCCTACAGGCCATTTGTTCACTGATTGGGACCAGATCCACATCAGGAAACTAATTTCCTTTGAAGGCAAGAGTCAAGTGTTAGGGAGCAGGCCAGTCTGTTAATCTTGTGGACCCCCTTCCTACCTATTCCCTTCCTCATAGGCTGCTGCAACTTCTACAACTATTGCTCGCAGATGGCATACATGTACACACACATACAGCAACCCCCTACTAAGACAATAAAGTCTGGAATGACTATGGCTCATACAGTTGTGGCAATATATCTACACACATGTAGCTATCATAGGTTCATAGGTTCATAGGTTCATACTAGGCTATCTGCCCAAGGGCATTTATAAGCCTAGCCCATAGTTATGTGGCTTTCGCCACCCCTTTAGTTTGAATAAAAACTATGCCTGTCATTTTCCTGTGCCTCTGTCAAGCAGTGACACTGAAGTAATCCCTGGGGTATATCTGCGATCTCCCATCCATTGGTCAAGATTCCTCTTGAACAAGGCCAGCGAGGTGCTCTGCCTCACATGTACCGGGATTTTGTTCCACAGCATAGGGAGTCTCTGGGTGATGAATCTGTCCCTCCAGCACGTTCTATTTATAACCGTGTCAAGGTTTAAGTCTCCCGCCCTTGTGGTTCTGAGGGTTCTAGATTTTTTGAGGTGAAGCATATTCATCAAATCTGGGTTTGACATGGCCTTATATGTCAGGCACAGGTCACCTCTGAGCAAGCGGTATGAGACTGAATAGAGCTGGAGTTCTTTCAGTCGGGCAGCATAAGACATATTTTTGAGACCCTTTATCCTTTTGGTGAGGAACTTTTGGGGCCTTTCAAGCTGCAGCAGGTGTCTGGTCAGATACATTCGAACGGGCATTGTACTCAATCATAGGTCTAATGAGTGATGAGTACAGGGGACGATGACCTCCCTTGATCTAGATGTGAATCCCTTCATGATCAGGTGGGCGATATAGAAGGTTTTCCTAACTACTTTAGCAACATGAGTGTCAAATGAAAGGCTACTGTCAACTTGGGTCCCCAGATCCCTGATGACTTTTTCTGTGCTCAGTGGATTGCCACCTATATGGTAGCTAGGGGTAACCTTGTTTTTCCCGAAGGGCATGACTATGCATTTTTTGGCGTTTAACTTCAGGCCATGGCTCTGGCACCAGTTATCTGTTTCTGTGAGGCCCTTCTGGAGGATATCTGTGTCAGATGTGTTTTCGACTATGGCCCAGTTTGCAGTCATCTGCAAACTTTGTCAGCCATAACCCTCCTGTGTTTGCTTGTACTTCAGAAAAGTAGATGCCGAACAAGAGTGGACCCAGGACTGAGCCCTGTGGGACACCACTTGTGACAGGCTTTGAGTCTGACATGGCTCCAGCAACTCTGACCCTGTGGGTTCTGTCACTTAGCCAGTTTGCAACCCATCTTGTGATGTATGGGTTTACATTCAAGCTGATGAGTTTTTCGATGATACCTGAGTGGGGTATTGTGTCGAAGGCCTTTGCCAGGTCGAGGTAGGCTGTATGGACTGCCTTTCCTCATCAATGGCCTTGGTGACTGTCTCAAAAAGTCAACCAAGTTTAAGAGGCAGGATCTGCCTTTGACAAAGCCAAACTGGGTTGGATCCAAAGTCTGCAAGTTCCCTATGTCTTTATTTATGAGTTCCATTATGATCCTCTCCACGGCTTTGCAGATAAGGCTTGTCAAGCTAATGGGGCAGTAATTTCCAGGGTCTGTGGAGGCACCGCCTTATGAAGTGGGACCACAGTCGCCGTGCACCACTCCTTGGGTACGTATCCTGAGGTGAGGCTAAGATTAAACAGCTGTCCTAACTGTGGGTTTAATTCCTCGTTGAGTTCATGAAGCACACAGCCGGGGACACCATCCGTCCCATGGATGCTGTGTTTTTGCCTTAGTGAGGCCAGTTCTCACCTGCGCATTCGCGATGTTTGGCGGGCTACAATCCTCTGGAATAGATATCTCTCCTTTGGGGGAGGGGAGAAGTTTGCACTGAACCTGTCACCCAGTATGTTAGCAATGTGTGTAGGTTCAGTAATTTTCACATCATTTTGAACTAATTCTGAGCATATCTGGGAGTTTCCTCCTAGGTTTCTAACATAGCTAAAGAAGGCCTTATGATTGTCTTTAGAGTCCTTGGCGATTTTTCTCTCAAAATTTGCCTTGGATGATTTTATGAGAGCTCTTAGTTTTTTACTTATAATGATCAAAGGTGTCTTACCTTTCAAGGATTTTGCTCTATCTTGTAGTAGCTTCCTCCTTTTGTTGTAGAGCTTGTTTATGGCTGGGGTCCACCAGACTGGACGCTTGCCTTTGGTACAGAGAGTCTTAGTTTTGTTTGGGATTGCCTGATCCATGCAGTCCTGTAGGTGCTGGTAGAAGGCATTTGTAAGTGATTCAGCGGTTTGAGTAATGTTTACCACTGGCTCAGGGGCCACACTAGTTTTTAAAAGTGTGAAATCGGCTTTTGAGAAGTTTTTCACTGTGGTCTTTTTTGTTTCAGGTGGGGGCGGGATGAGGACCTCCAGCGAGATTAGTTTATGATCTGATCTCACCAGTGAGGGGTATACTTCCGGTGTTGAACATTTTGATCCCATGTTCGTGATGATGAGATCAAGTATGTTTTCTCCTCTTGTGGGGATGGTGACTAGTTGTTCCATGGCATTTGAGTTTATGAACTCCAGGAATCTTTGGGTTAGAGTGTTCGGGCTTGAGTAGTGTTCCCAGTCTATATAAGGGTAGTTGAAGTCACCTAGTATGATGGTGTTTGGAGATACATTTATCCCCTCCAATGTTTTCAGGAAGGCCATGTGAGGTTCCTGAGTTTGAGAGGGTGGCCTGTAACATGCTACAAATTGCAGAGCAGTCTTGCCTATGGTTAATTGCACCTGGATGGTCTCTGATGCATCGTGCGCTGCCACCAACCTTGAGGTGTGGGTGTCCTTTATGAATATGGACACCTCCCCTCCTTTCTTGGTGTTGTCCGGATTTTGGGGCCGGAACGCATGATATGAGGTGAAACCTGTTAGTGCTGGGGTGCTCTCAGGAGCCTTGAACCAGGTTTCTGTCACAGCACAGACATCGATGTTCTCCATATTGAGAAGGGCCTCGAGTGCGTGCATCTTGAGATTGAGACTTCTGGCATTGAGCAGCATTACCCTTAGTTTTTTCCTTTTGGTGTTCTAGGGTGGTAGGTTTAGAATTTGAGCCTTGCCTAAAAAGGCACTATGGGGTGGCAAGAGCCTTTGCCAATATCCGAAGCCCAGGGTGACAGGTGCAAGCCGCCCCTTGAAGCAGCGTGGCTTGTCCAGCATGTCATCCCAGGCAGACAGACATTGGATCCCCTTTGAATGACACCAGAATTTAAGCCAATTATTAAAGCTGATCATCTTATCACTGTATTGTGGCATCATTCTAGGTGAAGGTAGGATACTGCTCAAGGTCAGGGTCATACCTGCCTGGGCTACATAATCAGAGAGCTCCTCGATGTCCCTTTTCATGTAGTCCAAGGAGGTACGTCTCAGGTCATTGACACCAGCGTGGACAATGACTGAGTCGTACTTGTACCTGCTGTTGAGAGACCTGAGTGCTTGCGTTATGTGGCAGATTCTAGCGCCCGACAGGCAGCTTACTGTAACCTTCTCCTTACTCAGTCTGGTGAGCGGGACGTCAGTGTGTCTGACTATGGAATCACCAATGACAAGTGTGTCTGGCATTTTGTTTGGCCTTAAGGGCTGTGACTGTTTGACATCCTGACTGTGTGGTCTATGTGTTGCATGTGTTGGGTCGTGAGGTGGTAGTTGTTTGGGTGTCTGCTTTGGTGGCCTCTGCTGTTTTGGTAAATTTTTGATCAGAGCCTCCGAGTATGTCTTTGTGTGAGTATGTGTATGATTTGAAGTTGTGATGGTACCATGTGTGACTGGGTATGTATTGTGTGTGGTTACCTTCTCCTCCTGTCTGGTCTTGCCAGTCCTATGTTGAGAGAGCTCAGCCTCCAGTTTGGCCAGATAGTTGCATCTCTCGCATGTATTTGTGTTTTGTGGGAGAAGGAGAGGATTGTTCAGGTACATGAGGCAATTGTAACATTGCCTCAATATTCCCAGGTTCACCAGTTGAGCTGGAGAGGACACTAGCAACTGATCCCTCGACATACTAGAAGTAGTAGATAAAGAGACTTTCAAAGGACTCCAGCGGAAGTGGGTTTTAGGCTGGTGGGGTACTATCTATAATAAGAGTGCTTTATCAAGGTGCAAGTACTGTAGGAGTAAGTGCTAGGCTTTACAGATAGAGAATAGTCTACTTGGGAATCAAGTAGAGATGAACTTTTCAGTTATAGGATATGCTGGTTAGATCAGCAGTACAGCTCGAGGAAGGTAGTTCTAAGGGAAAATTTGAAGAGTGGAATTTAGATGGCCCGAATAGTTTAACCTTGTTTAACCGCCGCTGCTCTTGTGTGCAACAGTGGAAACTCCGCGCTAAATCAGCTTAACGCGCTTAGTGTGTTTTATAGCAGGGGGCTGAAGGGAGCTAGGAATTGGCCCAAAACAACCAATGGACTACTAGTTTCTGGCTGAAACTTCACCAAATCAGACAAAAAGGCCGCTCAGTGCTTCCCCCTCCCACTGGTAATCAAAGAAACTTCCCTCCTTCCTAATAAGGCAATGGATCAGTAACAGGAACTAAAAACAAAGCCCAGGGATCAGCAACTCTGAAACTGGACTACTCTAGTTCAGTAAGGCGGGAAAACAAGAGATTTTTTTGTTTTATTACAGAGATAAGGAAAAAAAACAGACAGTAAATGCTATAAATGCTGTAAATTGGCTAGCACACTTTAGTGTGTTGCCTACAGAAACAATTTGCAACAATTAGTAACTTAAAGTGCAATAAACAGTGTAAAATGCAGAAATCACTTAAAGTAGCAGTAAAACAGGTGAAATGCAGTCGCTAGCTTAATAACAGTGGAAAAGCCACAAAAAATACTTATATCTGGTAGAAAGTCACTCTTTTAGCTCTCTGCTGCTTGGATCACTCTGCAGGCCACCACGAGGATCTGTGCTGAGTTGGTACAAGCTGGAAAACACGTGTTTAGCGTGTTTTATAGCAGGGGGCTGAAAGGTGCTAGGAATTGGCCCAAAACGACCAATGGACTACTAGTTTCTGGATGAAACTTCACCAATTCGGACAAAAAGGCTGCTCAGTGCTTCCCACTCCCACTGGTAAGCAAAGAAACTTCCCTCCTTCCTAATAAGGCAATGGATCAGTAACAGGAACTAAAAACAAAGCCCAGGGATCAGCAACTCTGAAACTGGACTACTCTAGTTTTTTTTTTTTTTTACAGAGACAAGGAAAAAAACAGACAGTAAATGCTATAAATGCTTTTAAGCGGCTAGCACACTTGAGTGTGTTAGCCTACAGGTAAAATTAAGCAACAAATAACTTTTTAAGAGTGCAAAACAGTTAATCAACACAAAAACAGTTTAAATAGAATGCAGAGCTGTATAAACCAGCTAAGATGCAGTCGCTAAGCAGTAAATATTCAAAAAGCCAGAAAAAAATACTTAAATCAGTTATAGCAAATACAGTTATAACAAATGCTCTGAAATATACTGTATATTTCCAATATGTTTGAGAAGGACAGTCAGAACACAAGAAGGTTCAGGCGAAAAAGAAAAAAAAGTTTTGTTTTACTTTTTGAAAAGGGAAAAAGGAGGAACAGAAGGCCTTATCAAATGTTCTCTCTGTATTAAGAAGAATGAGCTAATGACACTAGACTGGGAGGTGTGTCACAGTAGGGGCGGCAACTGCAAAGCCACCAAGTATAAGAGCAAGACACCAACAGGGAGGGAGGGTGGGACAAAATAGCCTAAGACAGCAAGCACTACAGAGTCAAATGAAAGTTTTTAAACAGATAAGGATTTGTGAAGATTCTGAATAGACAAAGTGCTTTATATATTTAAATTATAAAAACAGTAATCTGTAAAAATAATCAAAAGATACTTATATTTTGTAGCTCAGTTGCGGTCAAACAACTTCTCCAGCCTGCACTGTGTGCAAAGACAGAGACCCTACCAAAGTTAGGGCAAGACCAGAACAACAACTTTTTTTTTTTTACAAGAACACAAAAGAACCAGCCCCCACTAGCCAAGAGATAATTACACAGAGTAAATGTTTCAGTTTATACAATAGCCTAAGACAGCAAGCACTACAGAGTCAAATGAAAGTTTTTAAACAGATAAGGATTTGTGAAGATTCTGAATAGACAAAGTGCTTTATATATATTAAATTATAAAAACAGTAATCTGTAAAAATAATCAAAAGATACTTATATTTTGTAGCTCAGTTGCGGTCAAACAACTTCTCCAGCCTGCACTGTGTGCAAAGACAGAGACCCTACCAAAGTTAGGGCAAGACCAGAACAACAACTTTTTTTTTTACAAGAACACAAAAGAACCAGCCCCCACTAGCCAAGAGATAATAACACAGAGTAAATGTTTCAGTTTATACAATAGCCTAAGACAGCAAGCACTACAGAGTCAAATGAAAGTTTTTAAACAGATAAGGATTTGTGAAGATTCTGAATAGACAAAGTGCTTTATATATATTAAATTATAAAAGCAGTAATCTGTAAAAATAATCAAAAGATACTTATATTTTGTAGCTCAGTTGCGGTCAAACAACTTCTCCAGCCTGCACTGTGTGCAAAGACAGAGACCGTACCAAAGTTAGGGCAAGACCAGAACAACAACTTTTTTTTTACAAGAACACAAAAGAACCAGCCCCCACTAGCCAAGAGATAATTACACAGAGTAAATGTTTCAGTTTATACAATAGCCTAAGACAGCAAGCACTACAGAGTCAAATGAAAGTTTTAAAACAGAAAAGGATTTGTGAAGATTCTGAATAGACAAAGTGCTTTATATATATAAAATTAAAAAAACAGAAATCTGAAAAAAAAACCAAAAGATACTTATATTTTATAGCTCAGTTGCGGTCAAACAACTTCTCCAGCCTGCACTGTGTGCAAAGACAGAGACCCTACCAAAGTTAGGGCCAAGACCAGAACAACAACTTTTTTTTTTTACAAGAACACAAAAGAACCAGCCCCCACTAGCCAAGAGATAATTACACAGAGTAAATGTTTCAGTTTATACAATAGCCTGAGACAGCAAGCACTACAGAGTCAAATGAAAGTTTTTAAACAGATAAGGATTTGTGAAGATTCTGAATAGACAAAGTGCTTTATATATATTAAATTATTAAAACAGTAATCTGTAAAAATAATCAAAAGATACTTATATTTTGTAGCTCAGTTGTGGTCAAACAACTTCTCCAGCCTGCACTGTGTGCAATCTGAATATTGGACTGCTTCTTTTCCCCATGATGTTCAAGGCATTATCTGACATTCATTCCTGTGACACATCATGGCTCTTCCCATAATCATGCTACAAAACAAGTGAAGTAATCTAGCTCACACTCAAGGCATTATCCATTTCACATGTCTAAACTTCAGGCCAAGCACTTTATAAGTACTGAAAAATAAATTAGCATTAGTTAAAAAAATAAATAAAGTTTGCACTGGGGAGTGTAATACTCTACTTTGGTGACTTCAGGATTGAAGCAAGCTCACTGCAAACACAAAGGCAGTGATAAGTGGCACTTTGTTTTGTTTCAGACATATTACCTACATTTTCAATATTTATCATTTTTGAATTCTGCAAGGATTTAAGACATGAGCCTTACTTTCATGTTTGCATGACTCAGTCTAACCATAGGCATACCTGTTAAGTCACAGAATGGACCAATAAATTTGTAAAAAAATAAACACCATAAAAGACAACCAAAAATGATGAACTTTGAAAAGTTTTAATAAATCAAGATGGAAAAATTCATCCAGTAAGCACTTTTTTCTGCAGTTAGACTTCTTGAGACTGAATGAAAAAGAATAAAGCACAGCATTATATACATTTAACACTTAAAATAACATCAGTAAAACATTTACATAATTAATCTAATTAGATCAGTTATTGCCTGGATTAATGCTTAAGGTTCCTCCTCTTTAAACAGACTTTGAAGTTTTCTTTGTCATTTAATCCTGGAGGGTTGCTGACATCTAACTTAATTATCCAGCAATATTCCCTGCAGTCTAATTCTTCCTCAGCATCTAACCTATTATTAAAATCGGGTACATAATCTAAAACTAGAAACTTTGGTGAACCTCTACATTTAGTTACACAATAATATTTCCCCCCTGCATTATTAGTATCTGTTTTATTTACAGCATATAAATGTTCATGAACCCTTGTTTATAACTGTCTGGTAGATCTGCTAGCATAATATGCAGGACACTATGAGCAAACAGATAAGAACACTACAAATTTAGATCTACATATATAAACCCCCCTGAGATTTTTACATTATTTATCAAAAGGTCCCTTGCATCCACTTTTAAATACTAGCAGTAGCTACAATTCAATTGAACATTCCCGTTTTACTCTCCTTAATATTTCTAAGATTTAACTTACTTTGAAAAATATTCTTAAAATTCTTTCCTGTCTTATTTATAAAGATAGGAGCTTCCCCCACTACTTTTTAGAAAAAATACTAAGAATTTTCCAATTATCTTTAACAATTTTCTTAATCTGTTTCCTATCTAAGGATTATTGTAGCACAATTCCAATTTGATAATTATTGGGATTGTTACTAAGCTCTTCAACACTATTCTTATTATTATTTCAGAATCTGTTCACATCATCAAACTTTTGACTTATTATTGTCTTAGGATAACCCCTAGAGATCAGCTTAGAAATAGGGAAAGCCCTTCTTTCAAAAACAGTTCATCACAATCAGTCAAATCACTGACTCTGTACAACTGCCCCTTAACTATATTATTTTTCATGCCCATGGGATGCATACTTACATATTCTAAATAGATATTGTTTTGTCCCTCTTTTTATATGCTTTATTCTTAATTCATTCTCATCTTTATAAACTCCAACATTCTTGAGATCATAGCAAAAAGTAAACTTTAAATGAATGCAGGCAGCATTTATATTTTGAATAAAAATCAGCAATTCATCTAAATTCCACTTACAAATTAAAAACACATCATCTATAAAACATCCATAATATACAACATTTCTATAAAATGTATTATTTATAATAAACTCCTTCTCCCGTGATATCAAAAAACATTAGCATAGCTTGGAGCCATGGCTCATCTCATAGCTACGCCATTTGTTTGTTGGAAGAAGGAACCATTCAATTTGAATAAATTATAAGACAAAATGACATTAAGTAATTCTATAATATGCATATCGATATCATTTCTAAAAAGTTTTCAGCATAACAATTCCATTCTAACAAGTTCAGTTCCGATATTATTGGACATCACAGTATACAACAAGTGTATGTCCATAATTACCAGGTAGTCAGAATCACGCACAGCAATCCACTTAAAAGCCACTCTGAAAGAAAATATACCACAAACAAAAGACACACTTTTCTCAACAACCTTTGCAGTTGTCTATCAACAAAAACAGCAATGGCTTCAGTCTTACTCCTTCCACTTGTCACAACAGGTCTCAGAGGAGGGACATCTACTGACTTATGAACTTTGGGCAGGCCAAAAAATGTGCTTATTTTGGGGTTCTCCTTAGTAAAAAAAATTGCTTCTTTAATACAAAGTTTCCCATTGCATTACCATTCTTCTATAAGCATATCAATAAAACTGTATGATTTTTTAATTACATTAAAATTGACTTTTTTATAATATTTAACATCCTGCAACATACAATCTATATTGTTGATGTAAAAATTGTTATTTATAACCACTAAAGCATTTCCTTTGTCTGCTTTAGTAATTAAAATACTTTCATAATTTTTCAGCTTCTTTAGTGCTAAGTGTTCATCTTTGGTTAAATTTTAAAAAAATGCCTTCGGTTTACTTACCAATTGTTCTCCAAATTGTCTTTCTTTAACAGTCAAAAATGCCTCATGCTCCAGTCTTAATGGAGAATTGTAGCAACTCCCCTTAACAAAAATACAATAATATCTTTCCCTTTTCTTAAAATCAAATTTAAAATTTAATTTCCTAACATAATCTCTCAAAATATTTATCACATTACAAATATCAGCTTTTGCTGCAGGTACAGAAATACACTTTTTTCAACATTTGTAGTTCTTCAAAGCTTAAAATCCTATGCAACAGGTTAATTATTCTAAAATTACAGTCAGAAGTGATACCTTCTAAATATTTCCTCCCCTTCCATCTCTAGTTCGTCCTAGTGTACTTCTTACCTCTCCCTTATTTTTCCATGGCTGGAGGTGCTGCTATCTGTGCCCGCATGAGCTTGCCCATACCTGTGTCTTGATAGATATTTATTGGTTGAGAAAAATGTGGTCTTCCATAATTTGCATTCTTTTTTCTTGAATTTTGACTGCTATTGTAATTCATTTTGTTATGATTCCCGTCTGCAGCTTCCTTTTGAGCCAACCATTCTGATCTTACTTCAGTTGTATCCTCAGATGAGATGACATAAATGGTTTTCTTCCACTGGAATTGGACTGCTTGTAGCCACTATTTCAGCTACTACCGTGCCCCTTTCATAGTCTGCCTGATCCCTTTTGAATTTCTTTAATTTTCTTTTTCTCAAGACTTCATTTTCTTTTATCAATTTATCTTGAATGAGAGAAACTTTGTCTCAAAATTATCAGAAGTGGTATCTTCTTTGATAGTAAAATAATTAATCTTAATACATTTATTAAGCTTGTGAACTCTTTGCTTGTAGTAAGCTATCAGTATGGCCATATATTCCATGCCATTTTTTGGTTGAGCTCAATCTACATATCAATGAGCTTTTTCTCTAAATCACTGCCAATTGGCATCTTAATAACATGTAATCATTTTGGCAGTCTACTAACATTATACTACTTTCAAAAAATAAAATGGCCCACTGCAAACGTTTCAATTTAATCAAGTCTTTCTCAACTGGCACAAAATATTTGGAAAGACTTAAATCAGTATCTCTAGCAATGGCAGATATATTTCCTAATGGATTGAAAGGGGCTGCCAGACAATCTGATAATACTTCATCTCTCTGAGCATGAAATACTGGCTCAGATGCACCAACAGTCTTAGATTTGCTATTATTCATTCCAATAACTTTACTATGCATACCTGTTACTTGATCTGACTGCATTCTTTTGTAAACAGGTTCATAGGTTCATAGGCACTTACTAGGCTGTTGATCTGTGAGGATCTTAAAAAGCCCATCTCTACTTTTGCATGATAATTATTCGCCTTTATATTTTGCAATATAAATCTCCAAAGATGGGTTGCACAAGTATATGTTGGTTATTTATATGTAAACACAGGAGCTCAACAAGGTGTAAATTTGCAATAAACTATCCATTCATTCAAATTTTGTTGAATAGAGTAAGAGAAGTGCTCTGCTTTATGTGGAGAGAAAGTCAGTTTCATAGAATGACTATTCTCTTATATATACTTATCACTCCAGCATGTTCTTTTAATGTTGCAAATTAGATTGAGATCCCGTGAGTGTTTCTGATACTACTGGACTTCTTAATGTGTAATAAGTCTAACAGAACAGGATCTGTTGAAGGTCTGTATGTAAGGTAGAGGTTGCTTGTCATTAGCGTTTCTGATACTGATATGATCTGCATAGTTTTTATAATTTAGTTGTTTCATGTCTTCAGTGAGGAAGCACTGTGATTATTCCATCTGTGATGATTGTTTGGACAGGTACATAGTGAAAGAGGCACTAATGAGTGCTGAGTACAGAGGAACAATTATGTCACTGGATCTGGGCACTATACCTTTCAACACAAGTTCATCATCATCATAATTAACCCCCTTTTTCTCATTTTCAGTTTGGGGTTAGGGTTTCAAGTCAACTGTCACATTTTCTCTAGATTCAGTGCCACTAACATACCTTCTTCAACAATCATGCCTGAATACTGGAGGTGTTCTCTCACATAACACATCCATCTCTTTGCCGGATGCCCTCATTTCCTTTTGCCTTATTCCTGACTGTCCAAAATGTTCTTCAGCAGATTGTTTTCTGTATTTATTCCCATGTGGCTGAACCATCATACTCTGTTCTCTTTGATCTTCTCTGCAATTGGAGCCAATTTGGTTTCTGCTCTGATGTCTTTATGTCTTTATCTGTCCCACAGTGTGTATTGTACCACCCATCTCAAGCATGTAATCACCTTCAACTCTAGCTTCTTCAACTGCTCTACCTTTACTGCCCAGGTTTTTGTACCATACATTAGCACTGGCTGCACCACTGTTTTGCACACCTTACTTTTCTGCTTCTTTGGCATTCTTCTGTCATACTCTTCCATTAATGCCTTGTGCCAGTTGACTGCAACTCCTTTGATTCTAGCCTTGACTTTCTCATTCAGTTTTCCTTCTCTTCAGCCATCCCTTCCAGATACTTGAAGCTATTAACTTGTTTCACAGTTCTCCCTTCTATTTAATCCTTAGTGTCTCCTGATTTCTCTCATTTGCTGCTATTAAAACTGTCTTACTTATAGTCAGTTTCACCCCATGTACCTTCAGTTTTGCATTCCATTCACCTATCCTTTGTTGAAGTACTTGCTCAGAACTTGACTGCAATGCCCCATTGTCTGCATAAAGCAACTTTATTGATCTCTCCTCTCTGACCCATTTTCTGATGTTGTCTATCACCAGTATGAACAGAAGTGGGTTCAGAAATGAACCCTGATGCACACCTACTCCCACTAGGAACCTGTCTATGAGACCACTGTTCGTACTTGAGTCATATAGCCTACACTAATTCTACCAATGTTTCTGATACTTCAAAGCACTGCAAAACTGCCCAAATAATCTTTCTTGAGACCTTGTCATATGCTTTCTCCGTGTCTAAGAATACCCAGTTTCATTAATTCCTCATTTCTACCTTCTTCTCAGCTGTCTCACTACAAACATTGGGACAATTGTGCTGCATCCTGATCTGAAAAGGAACTGCTCATCTACCATTGTACTTTCTACTATTTTTCATATTTGTTTATCATTCAACCTTCATGCAATGTGGCAGGACTTTGATACCTCTTTACTGTACACAGTTGTGAATGTCCCCATTGTTCTTGTGCATTGGCATTAATATGCTTATTCACCAGTCATCTTGGATACGCCTTTCTCAATATACTGCTATGAGTACCTTCAGGAGCCATTTCTCTTCTAGCTCAACCAACATCTTGATCACATCTACTGTAAGCTCTCCTGAGCTTGCTGTTTTCCCCTGATTTAATTTTTCTTACTGCTGTTCTTTCTTCTTCTTGGGTGGGCTTCTCCCTCTTATATCGTAGGCTGTGTCTTGGCCAGTACTGCTTTTGTCGGGTTTCCTTCATTCAGAAGCTGCTGGAAGTACTCCTTCTATTTGCCGTTGATAGCCTGTGGACTGGTGAGCAGGTTATTACTGGCATCTCTTATGAAGGACATCTGACAATCTTCATCTTTCATCTTGCAATCTGACAGAGTTTCTTTGTGCCACCTACTGAGTCATTTTGCAGAAGATGGTATAGTGTCACTGATGACTTGTTCTTTTCTATTGCAACTGCTCTTTTGCCTCCTTGTCAGGCAAACAGTATTCCCACTTTTCCTTTACTCTTTTCTTTTAATGACTTTCTGGACCTCTGCATTCCACCACTTTTGCTTATGTACCCTGCTTCCATACCTGTTTCAGCTACTTATCTGTTCTGTAGTCCTCATACATGCTGTTTTTGAGACACTGCCATTCTTCAACTCCAACTATTTCGGCTTCTTCTTGAGGTGCTAACAGAACTCTGAGTAATTCCTTGAACTGTTCTGCTTTCTCTCTAGTCAACCTCCAAGTCTTAAGTCTAATTTCTGTTGATCTTAGAGTCCTCTCTGGCCACTGCTTGCATCTGATTGTGGCAACCAGTGGTTTGTACTGTGGACTGACTGTTGTGCTGGGGATGGCTTCACAATATTCAATGATTCCACTTCCAATGCCCTTTCCTTACTAGAAGGAATTCTATCTAAATTGCTTGTTGGCCAATCTTCAATATGATCTTGTGGCTGTCTCTCTTGCTGAACCATATGTTAGCCATCATTAAGCCATTTGCCAGACAGAAGGCCTAGGCAGTATTCATATCCTGCTTTGTCATTCCTGATGTGCATTCAGGTTACCCATTATCAACATCAATTTCTGCGGTCATGCTTTATCTAATAAGTACTGCTGACTGAATGCACTCTTTTCTTCACTATCACAACCCCACCATGGGGCATACACTGAGATCATGAATACTGCTCTATTCTTACACTGGAGCCTGACTGCCACAAGTCTTTCACTAATTCTGATGACATCCTTCACTGCTATCTGAAGCTTCTCCCTTGCAACAATTCCCACACCATTGCAATCTGTCCACCTCCTGAGTAGTAGATTCTGGATCCCAAGCCAAGCACCTTTGCTGCAATGCCCTTCCATCTTGTCTCCTAGGTACATAGGATGTCCAGTGTCCTGTTTAACTTCATGCCATAAACAAACTCTAGAACAGAAGAAAGAAACTGTTGCAAAAAAGAGTAAAATCCCATGATTGGAGAAACTCCCTGGTCAGCTTCAGTAAGAAGCTGAGACCCCTCATAAAATCCTCCAAAGCTAGCTATGAAAACAAAATTGCCACTGACTCTAAAGACAACCACAAAGCATTCTATAGCTATGTCAAGAATCTCAATGGTAACACTCAGATCTGCTCTGCGTTACAGCACAATGGCACTAAATATACAGAACCAACGGATATTGCCAACATCCTGGCAGATAGGTTCAGTGCTAACTTTACCCCTCTGTCATCCTCTAAAGGGCCCATTTCTATACCAGAAGAATGCAAAGTTCCTGTAATCATGGCTGCACAGGTAAAAAACACACTATCCAAAGCCAAGAACACAGCATCCATGGGACCTGACGACATCCCAGGCTGTGTTCTACATGAACTACAGAATGAACTGGCACCTCACCTAAGTACCATGTTCAATCATAGCCTCACCTCAGGCTATGTGCCCACTGAATGGCGCACAGTGACAGTTATCCCACTCCACAAAGGGGGAGCCACCACAGACCCTGGAAACTACCACCCAATTAGCCTAACGAGCCTGGTCTGCAAGGCTATGGAGCATATCATCATGGAACTTATATACAATGACATTGGTAATCTCCAAACTCAGGACCCCACCCAGTTCAGTTTAGTAAAAGGCAGATCATGTCTCCTAAACCTGATAGACTTCTTTGAAGCAGTCACCAAAGCCGTAGATGAGGGTAAGGTGGTTCACACAGCCTATCTAGATCTCGCCAAGGCATTTGACACCATCCTCCACTCTGGAATTATAGATAAACTCACTAAACTAGGTATAAATCCCTATGTCACAAGATGGGTTGCCAACTGGCTCACTGACAGAACCCACATTGTGAAAGTAGCAGACTCCAAATCCAGCTTCAGGTCAGTGACAAGTGGAGTACCACGCGGTTCAGTCCTGGGTTCTCTCCTGTTTGATATCTACTTCTCTGAAGTACAGGCCAACACAGAAGGTCTTTGGGTAATGAAGTTCGCAAATGACTGCAAACTAGGAGCCATAATCAAAACTCCAAAAGATGTGGACATCCTACAAAAGGGCCTTGCTGAGACAGATGCCTAGTGTCAAAGCCATGGCCTCAAGCTCAATGCCAAAAAGTGCATTGTCATTCCTTTTGGTAAAAACTCAGTACCCATGAACTACCACATAGGTGGTAGTGTACTTAACACTGAAAGTGTGATAAGAGACCTTGGGACACAGGTGGACAGTAGTCTCTCATTTGATAATCACGTCGCCACAGTAGTCAGGAAATCCTTCTATGTGACACACCTCATCACAAAAGGTTTCTCATCCAGGAAAAAAGAGGTCATTGTTCCCCTCTACTCATCACTCATTAGACCCATTATAGAGTACAATGCCCCTTTTGGCATGTCACAAGACATCTACAACAACTGGAAAGGCCACAGAAATACCTTACAAAGAGGATTACTGGCCTCAAAGAGATGCCCTATGCAGACCGTCTCAAAAAACTGCAGCTTTACTCCGTTGCATATCGCCTACTCAGAGGCGATCTCTGCCTAACACACAAAGCTATGTCAAACCCAGAGCTTTTAGACATGTTCCACTTAAAGAAATCCCAATCCCTACGAGCTACACACTCTAGGGACCTAAAACCTCATCACCACAATAAACAGAACATGCTGGAGGGATAGATTCCTGTCCCAGAGACTTCCCATACTCTGGAACAAACTATCTATCTTTATCAAACAAAGCTCCTCATTAGTACTGTTCAAGAAAAAATCCTGATGATTGGATGGGAGGTAGGAAATTCACCCCGGGGATCACTTCTGTGGCTCTGCTTGACAGTGGCACAGGAAGATAATTTTCTTGGGTGGCGAAAGCCAGGGTACCTTGGCTAGGCTTATATAGGTCCTAGGGCCAATAGCCTGGTACCTACCTATGAACCTATGAACCTATGTCATCCACTGAAGAGCTGCATCCTGTCGGTAAACCTTCATTGGGTGTAGCAATCCTTAGTGCATGTAAGGTTTTACATCCAGCTTTCACTCAGCTGGAGACTGGCTTGTCAGCAGCAAACTGAACCAGGACTACTAGGGTTTATGGCAGGCACAAAGTCTGACCAAAAGGGGCACATTTACTCCTCCCACCAGTAGTATGGATTCTGGCATAGGTCAGAGTAGGCCAGGTCCTCAACAAATACCCATGACCATTGTTTTGACAACATTAGTCAACAAGACTAAATCAATATTGGCAGTTTGTAGACCATTAAGTGATTGGACCTGACACAGTAGTCTGTGATCCTTGTTCTCCTATCTAGAGGATGATGAGCACTGCAGCAGATGCTCAAAGTGGAATAGAGCTGTGCCACTATAGGCACCATACCTAGATTCTGTGCTGTTGCCCACAACCCCATTTTTGGGTGAGCTTTAAGGTAGAACCACTCAGCATGTTTTTTTGGAGCTGGGAGTATTCCACAGAATCACAGGGAAAACATGCAAACCTTACATAGGCATTGGCCAGAGGTCAGGATCAAACCTTGTACCATGTGCATTAAAGGAAAATATTTTAATTATTATACCAGATGTTCTCTGCTGGATAATATTCCAAGCTGCACATAGGTCATGGGATGAAAAAGAACTTCCTTACAATAGTGGATATGCGATGATCAAAGGACAGTTCATTGTCAACATAGGCTTCCAGATGTCTAACTTCAGAATCAGTTTCCAAGGGAGTCTTGTCAATCTTATAGTTACAAAGGGAGTCAAAGTAGCTGAAGGATATGATTATAAATTTTTCAACAATTAGTTTCAGTCCATGGTTTTGGCATAAGCTATTTGTTTGAGACAGGCCCTCTTGTAGGATCATGGTGCACTCAGGGGAGTTTATAATGGTCTGCAAACTTGGTCAGCCACAATCCCTTAACATTAGCTTTAACTTCCCAGAAGTAAATGTCAAACTGAAATTGCCCGAGGACCGAACCCTGTGGCACTCCACTAATGACATGTCTTTTGCAGGAGGTAGATCTGCCCATAGTTGCTTTCTGTGTTCTATTTGTGAGGTAATTTTCTATCCAGCAAGTTACATTGGAGTTAACATTTAGTTGGGAGTGTTTATCTATTATGTCTGAGTGTTGGATGGTGCTGAACACATTTGTAAGGTCCAGATAGACAGTTTGCATTTGTCCATTGCCTGAATGACTTTTTCAAATAAGTCAACCATGTTAAGGAGACAGGATCTGCCCTTAATGAATCTGAATTACATAACGTCATGAGTCTGCAGATGTAGATGCAGCTGGTCAGGCTTATGGGTCTGTAATTACCTGGGCCTGTGGTAGCCCCATCTTTGTGCAAGGGAATGACTGCTGCTACAGTACTCCATTTATCTGGCACAAAGCCTTTTCTAAGGCAAATGTTGAATAGCCTGTGCAGGGAGCCTGACAATTTATGTTTCTGACTAGCCAGTTGATAGCCTAGTATGTTATTCAGTCCCTGAGAATTTATTCTTGAGGGGTTTGGGGGTGGGGTAGATGTGGATATCTGATCCATGAATACTGCAGGGAAGAAAGGGGTGAAGCTGAATCTGTCTGCTAGTAGATTGAAAATTTGGAGAATTTAATAAAGCCTAATTTTTCTTTTCATGTAGGCATTGCGCCATGCTGCTAACATGGGAATGAACAGTTTTAGATTCAGTAAGTGCTGCTGAACAGCGCGCACAAGAGTACCAACATGGACACTTCTGTGGTATGCAAATCACCTCATAAGCAGGTGAATCTCATGCAAATGAGGCAGGTGGAGCGATCCAGCAAGCAGATAGGCAGCTCTGCAGACCCCTTGTCAGTGTCTGTAATGTACACAGAAATATTCCTTGTACAGAACTTAGACAGACAAAAGGGGCTGTAAAAATGCAGGTAGATAGACAGAAATGGCATAACACAGATATGAGTAAAACTATCCTCTGTGTGTTGCAAAAGTTACAGCAAATATAATAAAACAAATTATTTTTTTAATAATCTTAGCATGTTTGTGCAGTGTACAGTGCACAAATATGCCTTATTAAAAAAAAACAGAAAAATCAAATATTAATATCAGGAGACAGATATGTATTATAGGATCCTGTGTGCAGTATCTACAATGGTAAACTGGTGCTGTTGCTAATATGCAAGGGCTTGGAAGTGTGTAGTTTCCAGGTTGTGAGCATGGATTCCTATGCAAATGAGGTAAGAGTTACTGAATAGCATAATGGGGTCACCATTTCTGCATATCCCCTCCGTGTAGACAGAGAACCATGCTGGTGTCCAGAGAGGAGGTAGCTGACATCAAGAGAGGGTGTGTCCAATACCTTTTAAGCTGATTGCAGCTTAGCTGCGCCTATTTGTGCAGTGCATCACTATGCTGAGGGGTGTCTACACTGGGGTCTAAGCTTTCTTTACCTATGGGGCACCTGTTTCCACATGTTTGCATGGCACATCGCTGTGCTGAAAGTGGAAGTTTGGGGGATGTGTGCACTGACTGCTAAGTAGTGTTTACCTACTGGGCACAAGTTTGCATGGTGTGCCACAGTGCTCAGAGTATCTAAAAGGCCAGTGATACATTAATTAATGTTGATCCTTGCTTAACTTCAACTAGGGCCATTAAATTATGTCAATACTATATTAGGTAGGTGTGCTGCATCATGGGTACCCAATCCCACTGGCAGCACCTACAGTAGACTATAAAGTATGCATGCACCCTACAGTATTATTTTTATCCCATAATCTGCACCATCGGAGTACAGACTTGGGAATTTTAACTTAAAGAATGCTAGCGGCTGCTGCAAGTCTGCTACATCTGTAGGTGATAGATGCTGGAGTCAATGCTGCTGTTTCTGCTGCTGACAATAGGTCTAGGCAGAGAAAGAGGAGATTGTTCAGGCCTAGGGTAACCTTCCAGCAACTACATGAGCTGGAGATTGTAGAGCACTACAGGGTGGGCAGGGACATACTACAAGAACTCACTGAGCTCTGCCGCTCTCAATTCAGGGCCAGAGCCAATTGAGAGGAACCCATCCCAGTAGAAACAAATGTATGTTACCCTTAGGGTAATAGTCACAGGTACCTTTCAAAGACCAACTGGGGACATGATGGGGATCTCACAGGCATCAGTATCCAGGGTACTCCACCAGTTCCTGGATGCCATGCTACCACATGCCAATGAGGACATATATTTTCCTCTCACCCCTTCGGTGAGGGCTAGCAATATGAAACACTTCTACCATGTAGCACATTACCTTGAGGTACTAGGTGCCATAGATTACACTAATGTACACATAAAGGCACCACCCGGTGAGGAGGATAGAATCTACATCAACGACAAGAGTTATCAATCCATCAACTGCCAGATTGTGTGCAATGCCCAGGGCATTATCATGAATGTGTGTGTGCTGGCAGCTCTGGCAGCTATCACAACTCCCATATCTGTCACGCATCACAGCTATACCAGATGTTTCCTAGGGGGGACATCCAACAAGGCCATTTGGTGGGGGATGTTGGCTATGCTCTTGAACTCTGGATGATGACACCCATCAGAAATGCACACACACCCATGTAATGATGCCATAATGAGGCATGCACACAAACTGTGTGTTTAGGTTGCTAACATCACAGTTCCAGTGCCTTGATATATCTGGTGGAGCCCTGCAGTACTTTCCAGTCACATGTGCACATATGTTCAAAGTATGTGCCATGCAACACAGTATGATCCTCCAGAAGCAGCCATGACAAGATCAGCATAAAGAAGGGATGCACAGCCCCCATCAGTACCTAGGTCACCACACGCACACTCGCAGGAGTACTCGGAGGAGGAGGAGAACCCTGATGATGTCCCTGTAGGCAGACATAGGCATGCCCAGTATGCCCTGGCATTGGCTAAGAGACAACGCATACCACATACACTGACAACCTAGGGCCTCAGGAACTGACATCTTACTCCCACTCACATACATATAATAAAATAGCTGATACCAGGCAACCCAGACAACTTGTATCTATCCATGTATTGGCTGTGTACCACTTGCATCACACAGAGTCAGCCCTGAACTACAGTTCGGTCAACTGCTGCATTCTCAAGGTAAGTCTCTAACCTACACACTAATTGTAAGGATTACTATAATAAAGTATCATATGTATGGATCTGCTGCTGCTATGCAAGAAAATATAGTGGGCTATTTGATCAGAGTTAACATCCACATCAGACAACTGATACCCAGTCCAATAGCATGTGTTCCTTAATTTTCCCTAGGCCTCATGTTTGGAATACTCACAACATCAGGCAAGAGAGATGTTAAACAGTGGGCACACATGATATTTGGACTACTGTCTACCGAAGATGATCATCGCCCAACACAGTGGTGTACCCATATAACCACTTTAACAGACTATCAGCTATGGTATAGCAGTGGAACAAGCAAGCTCATGGATGTAACATAGGTAGTGCTCACACATTGTACATCTCTCTTCAAGCAGGATAACAATGTACATATGTATGCCGTTGAATATGTGATGGATGACCCCTCTCTGTATAGTGACCTGTGTGGCTCTGTGGAATTGAGAAGTTAGCATGGGTGATGGTAATGATGTTTCTAATCTGGAATTACTCACATCATTTGCATGTGAGGTAGTAGTATGTTGGTGTTTTCATAGAATGTCATACCTCCTAACCTCTTAGTGAAATAAATCTGGACAAAGCCAGAAAGACTGGAGGGGGGGGCAAATACTCAAGAATAGGGACAGAGTTTAAATATTGGTCACATAAACCTTGCTGGAAGTAAAGGTGTTGCAGTAGTACATATATTCTGAAGGATATAAAGTCTGACACACAATTGTTTGTCTGTAGTTAGTAGAATGTATCAATGTCAACATTCAATGAAGCACCAGAAATCCACAAGTGTGTGAGAAACAGACCAAACATATGAGGCAGAACTCTGGACATTCTGTGAAAATCAAGACAGTTCTAAACTATGTTATAAACTGATATTACTAACAGACATGAGTTGTGCTGCGTGCATTGGGTACCGTGATCTGTAGTGTGTACCAGTACATAGGTAAGTGTTCTAATCTACATACAGCCAACTTACAGTATGTGTGTGCTTTGATGTGTCCTGTATGCAGAGAGTGAAAGTGGTCCTAGCCAGAATGTGGCCATCTTTGTGAGTGCAGCAGTTAAAGCAGTATACATCATGTTATGGGGCCATAGGACATGTGAACCTAACTAGCATAATGGCCACACAGCCTCACAATCACAGACATCGGTATACCCCTTGATATAGGACCAGCACATATTGCCTCAGTCCAAGAGAGACCCAGGCAGATGGCATGTGTTGGGATGACACCCACACAGCCACTCAAATAGATAGCATGTGCTAAGGTGCACTGAGGTGCTCTGTGTACCATTAGGCAAGGTCTGTTTTAAGGGTGTGTTTATGTCTGCTAGACAAATGTCTCCCACAAGCATGTAGTACTAATGTCACATAGTAGGTTAATGTCCTTACAGTGAGTCATCCATCTACTAAGCTCCTTACGGATAGGCAGTATATGAACTACAGCAAGGTCACACCTTGCCCTGTAGCAGACCTTATCACAAATTATGAATGCATGAGTACGCTGACTGCTGCCATTATCCTTGATAGACTGCCATGCAGATGTGAACCTATGAACCTATGCACGTATACCGCTGTACCTTGCTGAAGTCATATTTCTGCTGAGCTGGTATGCCATGCTGTGCCACTTCACTGCCGCCGTGCATCCATAGGTTATCCCCTCTGACTCTTGCAAAAGAAACATGCACTGGCCTGTGACATACATGTCAGTGTGTAACAATACTGCCAGTTCATCATACAACATCAGGTCCACAAATGTATATTCAGTACTCTTGACACATGCCAGCATAGAGTATATGTTGGTGACCACTACAAATGGCATGCAAAACAATACTGCATTACACAAGTGCAAGTCAAGTAATATAGTCACCATGTGCATCAGACACAAAGCTTCATTCCCCTGCATCGATGGGAAGGATGACAGGGATGTGGCACAGGTATCATCACTTACACAGGGTGATGTGTGGGGTGATGAAGACCTAGGCTGGCCCAAATAGTTGACAGCATGTGTGTGAGTCAGGAAGTTGAGAGGGGTTGAATGGGGCATGGAAAGGTGCCATGTGTGTCTGTAGGTGACCTGCACATGACAGTGGTATGTGAGTGTGTCTGTGTATACAGTCAAGCTCAGTGTTAACCCTAAAAGTGTGTATGTTGGGCAGCTGTGGACCATACATGGTAGAGTTGACAGTTCACCATCTCTGGCCTTGGACACGGGAACTGGCTCTGCCAGGATTTGCACTGCCATGATCATGCCCATGGTCAGATATGGTGTGAGTAGCTGATGGTGACTGCTATCTGCTGAGACTGTACCCCCACAGGACCAGTCAGAACCACATGCCCATGGCCTACCATGTTGTGGTGTGGATAGCACACTCCCCTCTGTAGTGCTGGATGTACTGCCACTGTGGGAGCATAACTGTGCACAGCTGCATGGACTCTCAGCAGATGGTGTTGCTGACCTACATCTATGGGTCTGATGACCAACTCCAACCACACATTCCAGCACAGACAATGTGCAGTCCAAGACAGACACTGTCTCAGCCCACCGTCTGTCCACTGCATCAGTGATCCAAACAAGGGTATACCCAATGTGGTAGAGGCAGTCACGGATGTCAGATTATGCTGCATCCATAACCCTAAGCATACATCTGGTGTTCCATTCAGAATGATCCTGTGCCTCCCTGACAGCCCAAAATATGTGCCAAGTGGCCCGTGATATGACACCTGCAACAGGTGGTTGATAGACAGCACTACTCCTATGAACACCCCTGTCAATCCTCCTATGTGGGATCTTACCACCTCTCTGGCTATGGCCAGTGTCTACACCTACTGAAGTAATAGTTGCCTTACTGGCCTGTTCAGTGTCTCCACCCTCTTTTAGGCCTGTTGAGACTAGGTATATGTGGGCATATTAACTGTGTGCAGTGACAATGGGAGCAGAAGAGGGATGTTAACCCCTAGGACAGATTCAACCCCATCTATGCCTCACTGTGGTCACCATCTTCATCCAAGTCTGAAGAGACACTGACATCAGGTGGTGTGGGGAGAGACCCCAACACCCCCGGTCACTTGTAGAATCCAAGACAAAAGCAGTACATTACTACTTGCACTATTATGTATGGAAAATCCATAAAAAAGACTCTCGCATCCTCTCATATTCTCTTTCATGCACAACTGACTTCCTCACAGCAACATACACATTCAAGTCAAGGCCTTTATAACAAGCACGTCAGGTGAATGACGTGACCAGTACAGTGTACCTTTTAGGTATGCAATATGACACTATACCTGATAAAACAGCACATTAACCCAGTACACCTATCTTAACAAAAATATACAAATACAAGTTTCAATGCCTAATGTATGTGCCTTTGATCTTTCGGTATATACAAGGCATGTCAGATTAATTGTCTCATGTACACCAGGAGGCTTATTCACTCTGTACTATAACTGCAAAAGTGTTTCTGCTTGTTCAACTACACTCCTGTGATTACCCTCTCTAGGAAACATAGGTAACTGTTCCAGATTGGAACATACAAACATTATACTCTGGTTATACACAACATTAGCTGTACATAGGGAATTATCTTGCCCTTACCCTTAATAGCATATGTATGTTCCATAACAAAACAGCATCAGGATTACCAGATGCAAGACCACGGCCTTGGTCAACTCCTGATGGACCTGTAAAAAGGTGAGGGTGAGGTAATTTCAGTACTACTGCATATTGCAGAACTACAAGGTAATATCTGCATATATCTCACATGTACAGTACCTACTGTGTTACTTGATGTACTGCCGACATTGTGAGTATGAATGTACAACTGAGCTAATTCCTCCCCCAACAGCACACAGACCAGATACCCATGTAAAGGTACGCACAACCTGATAGATTGACTGCTACAGTATTACAATAGTGATCACAGTAATCTTACCTACATGCTCCTCTGCTGTGGACACTGTGGCACCCACCTCCATGATGTATGGTGTGATGGATGCCTGGGAGCTATCATGTGTCCCTAGATTCACCAGGAATTCCTCAGTGGCCATTAGTGGTTGTTCCATTGCAGGTCTTCCACCAGTGGTGGCATAATCCCTGGATAAATCAGCTGCCCTTAGTAGTGCAGCATTCACCATGTCTGTAGTGTAGCGTCAAACCTGCTGATATGTCCTGTCCTGGTGGGTAGTGTCATTCACATTCCGGACAAAGTCTGCCTACAATGCAGCCGGCTTTTCTCTGTTATGTCTCCCCTGGATAGGTGGATATAATGATGCTGCCGTAGTCCTTACTGTATTATTTTATTCTCCACATCTGAGAAGAGGGTATGCCTTCTGTGATACATTAGTCCTGAAACACACCAAAAGGGAACACACATTACAGGATCAAATACATGGATGTCCGCTGTGTACAGACACAGCAAGAACAAAATGGCTGGCACTATCCATTACTTGCTCACACATGTCATACCCCATAGTGTGACAACATACCATGTGTGTGGATACAACTGAGATAGTATCATTACTGAGGAAGTTCACTGTGTGCCATGAGATATTCTGCTGTATGATCATACACCCAACACTCAGATTCACTGTGGTGTGTCCCCTAAGGTCAGCCACCCAATAACATGTCATAAGACCAGTGCCAGACAAATAGCAATGTGCTATTATGACCACTATATTAGGACAGTACAACAACAACAATGTGCCACAATGACAAAAGACAATGCAACCCTGATATATTGTATGTCCCTTGTATGTGTAAGACAGCTGGGTAACAATGACATGTCATTACCACAGGTCTAAGACAGGCTTACAGCTGCACTCTCTATTCCTCATACCTCTGTCCTCCCATCTGCATCCTGTTATACACAAACGCAGTTACATATCTGGTGGAGTGCAGTACTCTTCTGTTGAAATATGCTACTAGTACTGTTTTGCAAAGGTGTGCTCTGTGTGAGGAAAGTCTCATACAGAATATTTGCCATAGCCAGATGCTTGCATTTTAACATGTTTCTCATTAGCTGGTAATTGTCTCTAAACCAGTCTGTGACTCTGATATGCTAATTGCAACCAAAACAGCTGAGATGTACTATCATTAGCCAACAACATACAACCATTGTACAATATATATGGCCTTCATGTAGAATAGGACCCCTTTCTTAGCTGTTGAGATGGACTTTACTGAGGTGAGGAGACTACATCATCACAGAGGGTAGGTCAGTAGCAGAAACCTTTACATAGAGCTGTGTGTACCACAGGCTGTAGCTGCTGCTACAGGTAATAGACATAGGCAGTGAGTGTCAGCACTTTGTAGGACAACAAGCTTTAGGTATATTTGTGTCAACTGTGTCAGTCCTGTTGTAGAGGCAGAGCCAAGGTGAGAGTGCCCTCTTCACTCCAATTACAGCATGTGTTTAAGGTATGTAGGTTAGGGAACTGTGTCAATAACAGAATACTAGGCGACATTATAGTAATGTTATACGGATATGTGATGCATGTCCCTACCTGCAGACCTGTGACTTCCAGCAGTGAAAAGCAGTTATTTACTTTGCAATGCTTTGTGTGAATAATGAGTGCATAGATTCATAGGTTCATAGGTAGGTACTAGGCTATCAGCCCTGGGGCCTATATAGGTCTAGCCAAAAATGTTCCCTGGCTTTCGCCACCCAAGGAAATTATTTTCCTGTGCCCCTGTCAAGCAATGCTGCAGAAGTGATCCCCAGGGTAAATTTTCTATTTCCCATCCAGTCATCAAGATTTTTCTTAAAGAGGGCCAATGAGGAGCTTTGCTTGATATGAATGGGTAGTTTGTTCCAGAATATGGGAAGTCTCTGGGACAGGAATCTATCCCTCCAGCATGTTCTGTTTATTGTGGTGACAAGGTTTAGGTCCCTGGGGTGATTGGTTTGGAGAGACTGGGATTTCTTTAAGTTTAGCATGTCCAACAGCTCTAGGTTTGACATAGCTTTGTATGTTAGACAGAGATTGCCTCTGAGTAGATGATATGTGATGGAGTAGAGATGAAGTTTTTTGAGATGGTCTGTGTATGGCATCTGTTTGAGGTTGATAATCATCTTAGTGAGGTATTTTTGTGGCCTTTCCAATTGCTGTAGGTGTCTTGTGAGATACATGCCAAACTTGTCATTGTACTCTATAATGGGTCTGATGAGGGATGAGTTGAGAGGAACAATGACCTCCTTTTTTCTAGAGGAGAACCCTTTTCTGATGAGGTGTGCCACATAGAAGAATTTCCTGACTACTATGGTGATGTGGTTATCAAATGAGAGACTACTGGGGGCGAAGCCTAGATGGCTATCTGAAGGCAGCAGTTTTTTTGAGCTCCATAAACTAGTATCAAATTCAAGAAATTTCACTAACTTTTTTTCTAACAAAACTTTATAAATATTTAGTTAACAGTCTAAAATAACTAATTACAATTTTTGGTGGGTTTTTACAAGAAATTTCCTGTCAAAATGCTCAGGAGTCTTTACACAGCAGCTGAAGAGATGAGTAACCTGAAGAACTCTCACTCTGAACTGATACTAAAAAAGGAACTCCAAATGGTAACTACCACATTACAAGAACTATCTATAAAAATGGATGATTTCAAGGTTAATCTACACAATCTAAAAGAGAATTTCCAGAAACAAACAGAAGTCTTTAAAGAAATGCTTCAGCAGCATCAGTGTAAGTTAACTATTGAAACTTCTTTATCTGACATTGATGGAAGACTTAAAGAAGAGGAGACACAAACAGATTTTCTCCTGAAACAAAATACCTGGCTCTCCAACAAAGTAGATGACTTAGAGAATAGGGAGAGAAGATCAAATATCAGGATTTCCGGTCTACCTGAGAATACAGAGGGAAATTACATTATCTCCTTTCTAAATTCATGGATACCAGAGATTCTAAATCTTAATGAAGGCTTGTCATTTGGCATAGAAAGGGTGCATCATGCTTTGGGGAATAGAATTTCAGCATCTTCCTCTTCTTCTGCCTCTATGCCACCAAGATCAATTATAATACATGTTTTATCCTTTATGGACAAAGAACTGGTGCTACAAACAGCATGGAGGAAAAGTCCAATAAAATATAATCAACATCTAATAAGATTTGACAATGACTACTCCACTGAAGTTCTTGAACAGAGGAAAAAGGCATGGCCACTGATAAAACTTCTGAAACAGAATAATATCAAAGCTCAAATAGCCTTCCCTGCAAATATAAGGATACAGTACCTAAGTGAGATGCAAAACTTAAGCACTCTGGAAGAAGCCTTTCAATTCATCAAAAAATAATAACATTATAACCATCCCAGAAGAAATGGAATGGACATCCCCATCACTGAAGAGATCCACTGAAAAAAACTAGTTGGACTGATGTCAAAAAGAAGAAACAGAAAACTGAAACTAAACTACCTACTTCGGTGAAGTCTCTCAAAGTATCAACTGATACCTAATAACTAAAAGACTTTTAAATGGACTGAACGTGTTACATAACATTCATTTTCATACATATAAGTAATGCTAGAGTAAAAGAAAAAGGTATGTGCTTCTATTACCTCATATAAAATTTATAAATCTAAGTTATATTTTAACTAAACAATCTATTTCTAACATTGTCATCCTTCTCACCTTGCTTTATGCCTCGTTATCTATCTTTATATATGGATATTTACCCTATTTATCTATTTATTTAGATTTCTTTTTCTCTCTATAAATATTTGTTAATTATAAGTATACCTATAGTTACTTTTTAGTCTAGTAGTACTTCACTTGCAAAGTATTATTTCATAGTTATGTGGTAATTAATTTATTATTTCATGCTTATTTGTTATATAGTATATACTATTAATGATTGATAGATTTTCCCATTGCTTTGTTGTGACCTAGACACTGGGTGAGATTTCCCTTAGTGGTGATGTAATTGTGTATAAATGTTGTAATATCCTTTGAACATTATTGCTGTTGGATATCTGGTTGTTCAAAGGCTTTCCACTCTAGAGTGGAAACAAAATGTGATATAGATGTTGTTGTCTTGCTGGTGTAGAAGGGAGGACTCCCTGTCTAACTTAGTTTGAGTGTTTTTGATGTGGAGGGGAGTTAGTTCTTGGCCCTGGCTGCATTGGCGTGAAATGTCGAGTTAGCATGTCGCTGTTTGTCTGTTGACTAGGGATTTCCGGTTTGGTTTGTATGATTGATATTTTATATTCCTTTGGGTTAACAAAATATGCTGCAGGCTACGGATGAAGTCCCCTGAAGGACTGTTGGACGGGTGAGTCTAGCATTCAGCAAAATGTAGTCTGCGAGGTTTACTAAAGATTTTTTCTTTTTTTCTTTTTTATTGAAGAGGAAACATTGCTGTGAAATTCGAGAGATGTCCGTGTTTGGCGAGATAAAAGAGAGGTGATTGCGGTTTTGGCTTTGGTTTCACTGTTTAAATGGATCCAGATGCTTAAGGCGACTGTTGATTGATTTCTGAGTCAAACGGTGTGTGAAGTGTCTGGTATAGAAACTCTCCGAAGGTGCTCTTCATGCCTTATTTAAATAAAAGCTGATAGGGAATGAGTTAATGTTTTAAAACATAGATTTTTTTCTCTCAGGAAACAGTTTGAGTGGGGAAAGTCACTCTCAAGAAGGTAAAAAGAAGCTTTTAAAATCTCTAGCTCTCACGAGCTATGTATACCGTTATGTACGCATTTAGCTATTGACTATTTAATCTAGCTATAGCAACGTACGAGAGTTGATGTGATTGGTCACCAGTATATGTATTCTGTAAGAAGCCTGATCGCTTATAGTAACAAAATGGGCCAACCAGCTGTTCATGATTTTACATTTATTTAGGTACAGGAACTTAACACAGTATGTTTGAAGCATTTTAGTAGAAGTAAACATTAAATCTATGTATCTAGTCTATTAGAAACATATGAAACTCTTGTATATAAAAGTGTTTTGTTGTATTAATCTGTGAATACATCTACATATACATCTCTAGGAAACTTTACACACACCTTTAATATCAGCTAACATAATAAGAGCAAGATTTAAACATTTTGATTTGAATTATTTGCTAGGTGTTTTTAATATGTAGAATAATATACATATTGTTTGTCTATTTGATTTAGGATATGATGCTCATCAGTAATAGCTAATATATGTTACAAATTTGTCTGACAAAAGTGTTAAATAACTAATGAGTTGAAATGAAGTATTTACTGTATATCTTGGAAATTTGTGCTTCGAGCAAGTTCAGAAAATTAAATATTCATTATTACAGACGTTATGTTTATCTGATTAGTTACTAATTATGTATGTATGTGTATATATCTATATCTATCTATCTATATATCTATCTATATCTATATCTATATATATATATATATATATATATATATATATATATATTATATATATATATATATATATATGTATATATATATATATATATATATATATATATAAATATGTATAGGTATGTGTGTAACTATATGTGTGTATATACTGATATATATAAACATTTACTTCTGTTGCTGAATGATAAATAATATAAAATATTTTAATAGACTCCTATACTATTTAAGATTGTATATTTGGAGCTCTAATGAATGAAAAAAGGAAGTTAGTGGGATATTTCACCAGATGTACCTATCTGATGGACTAGGGATGTATTTCATTCCATGGTAGGCAAGTTTTAATGTACAAACTAGTTTAATGTTATTTTTCTCTTTAATTTTTATGTTATTAATTATTTTCACCAAGCCTGACTTAATTCTGTTTGATTATATCAAAGTTAACATCTTACACAGAGATAGATGGATATTTACAAACTAATATTTTTCTTTTTATTATATGTAGAGGAGATGATGTCAAGAAAATATATTGACATTTTAAATACTTCTTTAAAATAACTTGGCATGGATATCACATTACTATCTTTAAACATAAATGGATTAAATAATCCAAATAAATGATCTAACTTACTAAGATATTTAAAGATAAATAAATCCCAATTAATCTTTTTACAGGAAACTCATTTCAAAATTAATGATAATTTTAGTTAGAATCCAAGTGATTATAGGACCTTAGCATGCTCTAAATTTAAATCTAAGAAAAGGGGAGCAATAATCTTATGGAGAAATAATTCCCTAAACCCTGAAATAGTATATAAATATATCGATAATGAAAGTCTTATAGCTATAGTCATACTGAAGTTGAATAATAATTGGTTATGGACATTAGCTAGCTTATACTGGTTTCCTGGTATTGGGACAGGAACAGTTAAAAAACATCTAGACCAAATCATAAACATTTCCAGAGGGAGACTAACGGGGGGGGGGGGATTTTAATTGTCTAACTGACACTTCTCAAACTACCAAAAAAAAAATCTCCACATTTAACAGCTACTGCAAAAATACTAAAAAAATGGACTGAGTCATTAAAATTGATAGATACCTTTAATGTTATTTATAATAACTCCTTGACATTCTCTCAAGATTATAGGTTTGGTACTCAAACCAGAATAGACAAAGTTTTTATATCACAAGATCTTCAATCCAAAATTACTTCTTTTTCAATAATCCCATGCCCTTTATCAGATCTCAATTCACTAGTTCTTAAAGTACAAGTAGATTTTAAACCACTATCATTCCTTTCTAGAATACCTTCATACATTACAAAAATTAAAGTGGTTAGTGAAAGAGCTAAATTTCTATCTAGACATAAACTATAATTCAGAAGTAAATATAGTCATGGTATGGGATTCATTAAAAGCTTATATTTATGGAAGAGCAATTGGCTAGTATAAAAATAAACTCAAAGAATGGGAATCTGAACTACAAGAATTACAAAGGAAACTTACATTATATAAGTCAAAAAATCACTCTAATACAATGAAGAACAATAAGGAAATAGAAGAACTAAATAAAAGATATATTGCTATTTTAAGTCATAAAACTAATTTAGCCATAGAAAGGTTAAAAATAAATGCTTATGCTACTTCTCCGAAACACCTACATAACTTATCTGTTAAAGTCAAAATGCAATCCAAATCCATTTCTTTTGTTAATATTCTACACAAAGAAAGACATAAGAAGGTCTCGGAAATAGGAGATATATTAGACGCATTCAAATCTTATTACAGTAATCATTATAAAGATACATATAATACAATTGACCATTCCTTGTTAGGAAATATGATCTCTAATATTAAATCAATACCTGATAGTTTACAAAGAAATTTACAAAAACCTATTACACTCATAGAATTAAAGATAGTAAATCTGGTAAATCTCCTGGAATAGATGGTTTAATTTCAGAAATTTACAAATTATTTCCCAAAAATATAAATGCCTTGCTACATGAGACATTAATTGAGATTCAAACCCATGCAATTATTCCCCCTTCATGGAAATGCTCTCTAATTATACCCATTTTAAAGGAAAACAAGGATGCTAGCCTTTGCAGCTCATATAGGCCAGTGTCACTACTAAATAATGATTATAAAATGTTTATGTCCATCCTGGTAAATAGAATAAAAAATCAATGAAATGAAATCATTAATGATGACCAGACTGGATTTATTCAGAATAGACATACACATGATAACATTAAAAGAATATTGACTTTAATAGATTATCTAAATAAAGAAAATATAGAAGCCTTGATAATAGGACTGGATATTGAAAAAGCATTTGATTCCTTAAATTGAGACTATCTAATTAAAATTCTTGAAGTTTATAAATTCATGCTTTCCTTTATCACATTTATTAAAAAAGTATATGAAAATAATTTAGCCTATGTCAAATTAGGACCCTTTACTTCAGAACCTATACAAATTATTGAAGGTACTAAACAGGGATGCCCAGTGTCACCCATTTTCTTTGCACTGGTTATAGAACTATTGGCTATACTAATACGAAGCAATCCAAAGATAAAAGGACTAAATATATTCGACCAATATAACTCTAAGGTCATGCTCTTTGCTGATGATGTACTTCTCACTCTATTGAACTCAGAAGAGGCCTTAGATTAACTAGATATTCTATTAGAGAAATTTTATAAGATTTCAGGTCTTTGCTGTAATAATCAAAAGTCTAAATATCTATTATTAAATAAAAAGGACATACAAATAGATAATAATAGTATCATAGGATTGCAAGCTACAAAAATAAAATACATATGGATAGATCTATATGATAATATACAAGATATAATGCAAAATAATTATAAAAGGATTATTGACATAATAGAGTCTCTAGTGAATAAATATAATAATCTGTTTCTAGTCTTTGAAGATAGATTTCAATTGATTAAAATGGTTCTTCTCCCTAAACTTTTATATATAGTCCAAGCTATTTTATTAATTCCAGAGAGATCTTATCTTAAGAAAATAACATCAGCACTACTAAGATTCTTATGGTACCCTAAAAGAAACAGAATTGTTTATGTGAATCATATAAGACAATGGGATCAGGGAGGAATAAATTTTCCACACACTGAATCATATAAATGCTACATTACTCAAAACTGTGTCTGAATGGATTAACCCTAATTACACATCCAGCTGGAAAAAAATACATACAATGATTCTATTAAATGAAAATAAACTTACTAAAAATATTACTATTATAGATACAAATAATATACTAAGGTATTCATTGTGTATAAATCTACAATACAATATATCTAAACCAGCAAATACATTTGTAATAAATCATTTATACGATCATTTTAGAAAGTTTATAAATATGAACATGGAATTAAAGATCTGGTTTCCAACATTAATCTCCTTCAGCATTACAAAGAGTTTTCCAGATAGAATTCATAAAGAAGTATTTATGCACTGGGAACAGAAAAAACTAATTTGTTGACTCCATTGTATAAAAAATCAAAAAGTTCTGGATATACAATATATGACGTCAATTTATGAATTAAACTCTAATGAATGGTTAATGCTTCAGAATATATTGACATTCTCCAAGGATCTATGTAGAGTATTCAATAATTCGTCATACTCATCTTCACCTAAGTTTATAAGTAGATTTTTTGAAATTATTTATAATAATGAAAATATGAAGAATGGAACTTCTTACTTATACAACTTAATATCAAACTACAAAACAGCACCTAAAACAACATACTGGCAATTTATTACTAGAGGATATTTGATCCAATTAACCCCAGAAAATAAGTCAAATATATTGCTTTCAGTAAAATTAACCTCCAGTCTCAGTATTGGAGAATATTTGCCTGGAAATTCCTACATAGATCCTTCTTGACTCCTGATAAAATTTCAAAATTCAATTCTTCTTGTAGTGAAGTATGCTGGAAATGTCAACAGATTGTTAAAGCTGACTGGTCTCATATTTTTTATGATTGTAAAAATAATTAAACCCTTCTGGGAAAATATTAATAACTTCTTACAGGCTATTTACACAGATAATTTTGTCTTGACCAAAACCTTAATTTTATTGAATATATCTGAAGAGGTTTATCAAAAAGAACTAATCTTTATGTTTTATGGACAATATTAGCTATATCTAGGAAATGCATTACAAAGAGGTGGAAGTCTACCATAGTACCTGGAAGAGAATAATTTATATGCTTATTAAAGAAGACGGTGATAATGGAAGTTAAAACCAAAGAATTAAGATTGTTTCCAATGCCATTAACTAATAATCCTTGGAGAAAAGTTTTGTCATTGGTTGATACTCTACAAATGGATTTAATCTCTTCTTAAAGAAATAATTCTTAAGTTCAATATTTTTATTTTGTTTAATTTGCTATCATTCATTTATTCATGTCAGGCTGTATGTAAATATGCACATACTTTAACTTCATAGTTATTATGATTCTACATTGTAAAAATATTTAATATTGTTGACTAATAATCAAAATAAAAAAAATTTCTGAGCAAAAAAAAAAAAAAAATGAGAGACTACTGTCCACCTGTGTCTTGAGTTCTCTTATCACACTTTCAGGGTTTAGTGAGCTACTGCCTATGTGGTAGTCCATGGGTACCGAGTTTTTCCCAAAGGAGATGACAATGCACTTCTTGACATTCAACTTGAGGCCATGACTTTGACACCAAGCATCTGTCACTGTGAGGCCCTTTTGCAGAATGTCTACATTATTAGGTTATTCTATTATGGCTCCCAGTTTGCAGCCATCTGTGAACTTTGTTAGCTAAAGACCTTCTGAGTTGGTCTGCACTTCAGAGAAGTAGATGCTGAACAGGAGAGGACCCAGGGCAGACTCATCACTGGTCTGAAGTCGGACTTGGAGTCGGCTACTTTTACTGTGTGGGTTCTGTCAGTGAGCCAGTTGGCCACCCATCTTGTGACATAGGGATTTATGCCCAGTTTAATGAGTTTATCTATAATTCTGGAGTGGGGAATGGTATCAAAAGCCTTGGTGAGGCCAAGATAGGCTGTGTGCACTACCTTGCCCTAGTCTCTGGCTCTAGTGACTGCTTCAAAGAAGTCAATCAGGTTTAGTAGACATGATCTAGCTTTTACAAACCCAAACTGAATGGGGTCCAGGGATTGGAGGTTACTCATGTCTTTGTTTATAAGCTCCAAAATGATATGTTCCATGGCCTTGCAGACCAGGCTCATCAGGCTAATGGGTCAGTAGTTTACAGGTTTTGTGGTGGCACCCCCTTTGTGGAGTGTGATAACCATCACTGTGCGCCATTCAGTAGGCATATAACCTGAGGTGAGGCTATGATTGAACATGGTACTTAGGTGGGGTGCCAGTTCGTTCTGTAGTTCATACAGTACGCAGCCTGGGATGTTGTCTGGTCTCATAGATACTGTGTTCTTGGCTTTGGAGAGTGTGGCCTTTACTTGTTCATCTGTGATTACGAGGGCTTTGCATTCTTCTGGTATTAAGATGAGCCCTTTGGAGGGTGAGAGGGGTGTAAAGTTAGCACTGATCCTATCTGCCAGGATGTTGGCAATGTTGGTTGGTTCTGTATATTTAGTGCCATTGTGCTGTAGCTCAGAGCAGATCTGAGTATTGCCACTGAGATTCTTGACATAGCTGTAGAATGCTTTGTGGTTGTCTTTGGAATCAGTGGCAATTTTATTTTCATAACTGGTTTTGGAGGATTTTATGAGGGATGTCAGCTTCTTGCTAAGCCTGACTAGGGAGTTCCTCCAATCCTGGGATATTTGGACTATGTGTCATTTGGGTAGTGTTGGGGGGTGGTGGTTGTCTGCATTTCAGCTTGGGAGGTCTTTGTTGCTTGGGCAGATTTTTATTGAGAGCCTCCATGAATGTGGGTGTGTGCTTTGTGTTTCTATGTGTGGGTTTTGGTAGTGTGGGTTTTGAAGGACTGTGTGTTGAGTGTGGTGTGGAGCAGGTGTTACCTTCTCCTCTTGACTGTCTAGTCCAATCTTGGCTGAAGAGAGCTTGGCTTCCAGTTTGGCTATATAAGTGCATCTCTCACAGGTTGTAGTGTTGGGTGGTAGGAGGAGAGGGTTGTCAGTATACATGAGACAATTGCTACATTGACCCAAGATGCCCAGATTCATCAGGTGGACAGGAGAAAACACTGGGAGCTGAACCATGGACATGTCTGGATAGGTGCTTATTAATATAAGTACTAAGAACTGTTTTCCTCTTGACAAGTGAGGAAAGTCAAGTGATGTAGTAATTTGTAGCTTATGTAGTGCTTAAAATGAGTTCTGAGCAAGTGCTGAGCATAAAGAAACAGTTTTGAGTGGTGAAACTAAAAAAATAACTAGTTCTAGCTATAACTAGCTAGTTTTAGCACCAATCCCAAGAGGAGAAGCAGACCATGGCCTGTTTGGTGATCCACAGTCTTGTCCCAGATGATGCAAGGGTCTGCAGGCTTGTAGCCTTTTCTTAGCAGATGCCTTAAATAGCAACCAGATCAATTAGGTATGTTAAGCACAGACACTCACTCTCCAACCAGAAAGAGTCAGGAATGAATGCACTCTGCTCCTACTCTCACCAGGATCAGAATATAAGCACAGATTCTAAGGTGTCACCTATAAAGTAGTTATTAAGCTTTCTGGTGATCAGCAGTCTCAATGAAATAATGTAACTGCACTCCTTCTCTCACCAGGAGAAAACAGAAGCACTAATCCCAAGATGATTACTGAGAGGCAGAATGTGGTCTCTACAATAACTGATGGTCTCGCAATAGATGCTTAAAGGTAAGATGAAAAAATGGTTTATCCTAAACACTGCAGGGTGCACTAGAGGAGTTAGATGTGAAAGTAGGTAACTTAAGTTTTACCTGTCTAAAAGTTAAGTTTTAGTGGAGAGTCTCTGTTTTTAAAACAGCAAGATATATTGAAAGGGGGTGGTCACTTTTGTATTCTGGTGCCATGGAATGAAGTAGGATGGCCAATAAATTTAAATAGCTGAAGGGGAGTAATTTCAGAAAATGATAATTTTGTGCTTACTCACACCAGCCAGTAAAAGCAGGTAGGAAATGAGACATATGGTCAAATTAACATAAGGGGCAGGCAACTAGAAAGACAGTGGTGTTTAAGAACTCAACAGTAACCAGGTGGGAAACATATCTGTCTGACTCGCAAGAGGCAAAGCTGTGGTCTCTTTTCAAGTTTTAGTATGCATTTAAAAACAGAATACAAGTAAAACACAGTGCAAAGAAAATAAATCACAGTATACAAAATAGAAAAAGGCAATAAAGTAATACAAAACCCAACAAATAAAAAGAAAACTAAGCTTTCCCTCACAGTAAACTGTAACATAATCTGGGTGAGCCATCCCAGTAAAGCTCAGAAATGTTTTATATCACCCCTTAAATAGAAGGTTTAATTCCTAGCTCCACCCCCTCAGTTCACAGATGCTTAACATTAGCTGAACGGTTGTAACTTATGTGTGAATCCTTAATTGACCTCTTCTAATTTCTGTCTGACTCACAAGAGACAGAGCTGTGGTCTCTTTTCAAGTTTTAGTATGCAGTTAAAAGCAGAATACAAGTAAAACACAGTGCAAAGAAAACAAATCACATTATATAAAATAGAAAAAGGCAATAAAGTAATACAAAACACAAGAAATAAAAAACAAATTAACTTTTCCTTCAGAGCAATCTGTAGCAGAATCTGGGTGAGCCTTTCCAGTAAACCATGATTCATACATTAATTGCTGTCTTCATAATAATATAATTGAAATGCAGCACAACACTGGATTTGAACCCAGGACTGTGTGTGGCAAAATGTACTTCATGCAAGGTATTTAACAGACTGAGTTACTGAATCACTGCTATAGTGGGTGTATTTGCAAAACATATGTGCACACATATAGGCTGTGACATACGTTTACTACATCTATCAGTATGTGCATGGCTTTATATGGATGCATTTCTGTACTAGAGTCCCAGCTGAATATGTATTTTGCCATGAATGCCTTAGCAGGTGATTTTCTAAATGTTGCTGATAAAAGGGCACATTTACCTACTATCACAGACCTCAATTACATCCGTTATCATGTATTTGGCTGTCTAGTGGTGTACTATTGTACCACAGTCCAAGGTATACTCCTATTTATTCTTTTACTTTTTGTTCTAGTTTGCATGGTGTGGCCCAGTGTGCAGCACTGCTGAAACACACCTTATGACTGTAGTATATGTTTTGTTTAAACCACATGTTTTAATTAAGAGTTGCATTGCATGGTGGGTTAATGCATTGTGCTGCAGGTGTGATGGGCTCAGGTTTGAAATGCAGCAGAGGTGTTTATTTTGTACATGTGTCTTACAATGTTAGAAACAGATGTAGTCATTATAGCACTATTTAGCTGAGCTTAGGGAAGCTGCATGACGTGGTACGTCACAAAGCTCCGTGCAAAAAAAATAAATAAATAAAGAAAAGAAAAAAGGGAACATAGGAAAGTAGTAAAATGGGGGTAAGCAGAGAGAAAAAACATAGTGAAAGGCAGGGAGTAATGTGTAGAAAGGGTGTAGGAAAGAACCATACCTATCTATTTCTTGTACAGCAACAACTGAGCACTTTGACAGAATTTGTAGATAAATATGGATTCTCAAACCCCAGAGAGAGGGATGAGGACAGCATAACTGCGTTGTCAAGCCATTTGGACCAAATTACATGTGTCCAGTGGACATGTGCAAAATGGAGAGCTATGAATGTAATTATATTTTCTTTTTGGGGACAGGTGCCTATTTTTTTAAGGTGAGAGTGGAATGTTGAGGAAGAGACATAGGTACATGTGGGGGAGGTAAGTTGGGTATGTGAGGATACATTTGCAAACAGACAAGACAGACAAGACAGCAGACAGGAGTAGTGTGTGATACATGAGGAGGCTGAGCACCTTGGATAGGGACGGTATTGAGGAATTGGTTCCATGTGCCTCCAGAGAGCAGTAGTGTGACTCATGTCCCCACCCATGGGACTGTTGGTAATGCTCCATCACTGCTCCAAGGGTAGCTGTGCTGGAGGTTGGTCAACAGGGTGAGTCTGCCCCACCAGGGTGGCCAGCATGCCCTCAGTCTGCCGAAGTCAGTGATCATATCCACAGTGGACTATCCTGCACTATCCTGGCAGGTCCACATGGGTGACAACACCCCCTCCACCACCACACCTAGAGGAGGCCACACTCCATCCCCTGGAGCAGTAGTACTACCCAATGCTGCAGGTAGTGCAGGGGCAGCAGAGGTGGCACCACTGGTCTGGGTATAAGGTTGATACTGTGGTAACTGGAAAAATAATGATAGACTCAGAAATAAACCACTCCAATGTCAAGCAAAAACTTTATTTAAGCAAAGCTTTCAGGTAACAACCGATTTAGCACTGAGAAAGGGTTGTTACCCACAAGCTTTGTTTTAATAAAGTTTTTGCTTGACATTGGAGCAGTTTATTTCTGACCACTGGTCTGGGTCACAGACATGCTGTGACCTGGTGTCATGGCCGGTTCAGGCAATGTAGGGGGATCAGCTGGAACCGGCCTACCTTTATGTGCTGTGGTAAATGAGGTATAGCAATAAATAAACCAAAAAATAAAGAGATAGTGTGCCAGAAAACTAATAACCACAAAAGTCACACATTAGCACAGTGTAGTCTGGTCCCAAATGAAAATGGCCACACAATGAAGCCCGAAGGTTGCTCACTTTATTAACCACACTAATGCTACAAGTATTCAGTGCGTTTTCATCTTAAACACAAAAGACTTCTTCAGATGTATTAATTTACAAGCAAGCAATTCATGTGATCATCCAATCACGACTTTATTACCCTTAAAAAACATTTTCTGTGTAATTAAAATAAAGCAGCGAAATCAGTAATAACCTTTTACACTATATAATATGTTCTAGAAATGTTAAAATGCATAGAAAGACATAAAAAGACTTTGTAGCAAAATTTGATAACTATATAACTAGCTTATGTTGTTTGAGAAAATTGTATATAAAAAATATATATGTATGTTATATAAAAAGTACATGTTAAAAAGGTATCTGTGAAAAGGTATTCTTTCCCTTCCTATCTAGTGGCCAAATTGGAAATTACAATTTGGCTGCCCTAAGCTTCAAAACTGGGGCCAAGGATAGATAATCATTTAAGCCTTCATCTTTATTAGCTTCCAGTTTTAATTGCTAAAACAATTCTCAAAACTCTATAGTGGTCTCCCATGGTTCTCCACATGGGTCCATATCCACTTTCTCTATAACATAAAAACCATACTTGGCTAATGGACAGGTATTAAGATGCCTATATAGGGCATTAGTTTCATCCTTTTTTCTAATGTTGTTCAGGTGCTCATAAATGCGTCTTTTCAATTTTCTAGTAGTCTTTCCGATGTAGAAAGCCCCACAGGTGTCACAAATAGCAATGTAAGTCACCCCTATAGTATCACAGTTGCTGTAAATATTTGTTCTAAGTTCTATCCCTCTTTTGGTTAAAGCCACTGATTCCCCCTGGAGGACATGAGCACATTGCGAACAGCTACCGCATTTATATGTTCCTGCTTTCTTTCTACTCTGTCTTTTCTTTCTGGTCTCTAGTATTTTCTTGATATTCCTACCTACTTCCTATAGGTGAATCTTAGAGGATCCACTAATATTTTGCTTAAATCTGTAAAACTACTAAATGTATTCCAGTTATTAGTAACTCCTTTCTTGATTGTTGTTGTTTCAGTGTTAAAATGAATACAAAGTTACTACTCCAGTTAATATTATCTTGTTCTTTCTTATCTCTCTCTAACAATCCATATATTCTCAGTTTTCCTCAAATGGGGACAAATTTCCTATTTCTTTCTTCTTTTACCTCAGCCATAATTTCTTCAATAAGGGGTAAGGGATATTCTCTTTCAGTAAACATTTGTTTTAATTTCTGACTTTCAGTTTCAAAATCTCCATCATCTGATGTCATTCTGCTACTTCTTATTAATTGCCCTTTCAAAATGCCTCTCTTCTGTGAAAATGGGTGGGCACTCATATAGAATAGATAGGAATTAGAGAAGGTGCTCTTCCCAAAAATATTAGATTCAAAATTCCTTGACTCAACCACTTTTTCTAATACCACATCTAAGTATTCTAGTTTCTGTGGGTAAATTTTAGAAGTTATGTCGTGCCATTGATGTAACTTATAAATTCATATAATTTTTTCCTTAGGGCCTGACAAAAAAATACATATATCATCCAGGTACCTACAGTAGTAGTTCCAAAATTTAGAGTATGTAGAATGTATTATGTATTTCTCTTCCCAGGTGTATAATACTAAGTTAGCATACATGGGAGCACAACATGCTCCCATTGCTACTCCGCTAGTCTGCTTGTAAAATTCTCCTTCGAAGTACAGAAAGTTTTTTCTTAACACCAAATCCATTAACTCTATAAATAAAAACACCTTCTCATGTTCTATATCCCCTTTATACCTTAAGGCCTCCTCAAACCATTCCAGTCCAATTGTGTGAGGTATCACATTGAACAAATCTTGAATATCTAGAGTTACAAAAATAAGCTCATCACTGAATAAATTCTGGTTAATGCTACTTAAAAATCCCATGAATCCTTGGGAATCCCCTCCCTCTCAGTCCAAACCTTGTTTACTTCCAGGGCCAAGTATTTTGCCAGTGGGTATGTCTTTGACCCTGTAGTGGCTACTATCGGTCTGAGAGGTGGGTCTCCTATGTTTTTGTGAACTTTGGGGATCCCAAAGATCGATGGTATTTTTGGGTTGTCAATAGTTAAGAAATTAAATACTTCTAATGTGATGTTAACTTCATCTAATATTTCTTTAAACATAAAATCTGTTTTCCTATACGCAACATTAATCTTGTTTCTAGAAACTCTAGAGTATCTGTCAGTATCATTTAACATATCCATCATTTTAGTTGAATAAAGTGTGCTGTCCATAAAAACTATCTCCTCTCCATTATTAGGCTTCATAACCCTAATATATTGATTATCCTTCAAGGAGATAAGTAGCTTTTATCATATGATTATAATGCTTTCTCCCTTTCCTATGACTTGATCTAATCTCCTCCTCCACTTGTGTTTCAAAATTCTTTAATTGTGGATGGAGTGGGGGGGTTGTATGTACCCTTCTTCCTAACCTGAGTGTTACTATTCAAAGTTCCTCCTTTCTCGTTATCAAACACTAACTCAAGATTTTTCTTAAGTACAAACATCTTCAGATCAATAAGTGTCTGTGAAATATTACTGGTGGAAGTATGGACAAATTTTAACCCCTTGCAAAATAAATGAAAATGAATGGGGTTATCTCTACACTACTATAGTTGTAAATACTAAAATTCTGATATAAATGCCTGCTCCCTTGAAGAATTATTTCATTCTCCTCTGTATTAGACAGAAAATTGTGTAGCCCACTCCTATCTGGGCTCAATAACCCCTCCCATTCAGGTGACCACCTCTTTTGTTGTGATAGTAGTTCACTCGCCCCTGTCTCCTAATCCTCTCAGATCTCCTGAGATCTGGGAACTCCTGTGGGTTTTCTAGGTCGTAACTTCTTTCAAAGTTGCAGTTATTATAATTTGCATCCTGTCCATTGAGGTTTCTTCCCCCAGGTTCCCTTTCCTTCATATATAAATCATCATTAGCATGTGGAAAATTAGTCTGGTGGTTCCTGAATCCACTCTTTTTAGGTTTGGGGTAACATATTTTGTCCCTATATTCAATAATATCACAATCTAATTTTTTACATTTCCTACTGTACATAAACCTACACTAATCCTCTATTTTCTCCTTCATATTGTAGGATTTTACTTTTTCATCTTCCAACGTAAATAATAAATCTGTGACAATCAGTCTGTTAACTTCCTTAATTTCAGATAACAACTTCACTGTTTCTCTTTCATTTTCTTTTATAATATTTCCAATCCACAATTATTAAATATTTCAGAAGTTCAGAATGGAACTCACTTCCCTCTCTAACATTATTGGGGTATTTATAGAATTGTAACCCCTTTGGCACAATTCCTCTCCCCACACATTCCTTTAAGTAATTATTATCCATACAAAGACTTTTATATTTCAACATTAAATCATATAAATGATTAACATTAGAATTATAACTGTTTGCATTGGAAACATCTACTGTATTGCTTTGAAATACGTAATTTGAAAATGAACAATTAGTTTGTAGCCAGTTAAACACACTATTATCCCTACCCCAGTTCATATCAGCCAGTTCTGCTCCCTCACAGTTCGAGGCATCAGTATGAACAGTAAAAGGTTATTACTGATTTCACTACTTGATTTTAATTCCACAGAAAATTTTTTAAGGGTAATAAAGTCTTGATTGGATGATCCCAGGAGGGAGGGGCTTATGAGAAGAATTGTTTGCTTGTAAATGAATACATCTGAAGAAGTCTTTTGTGTTCAAGATGAAAATTCAGTGAATACTTGTAGCGTCAGTGTGGTTAATAAAGTGAGCAACCTTTGGGCTTTATTGTGTGGCCATTTTCATTTGAGTCTGGACTACAGTGTGCTAATGTGTGACTTTTGAGATATAGCAATTAGTTACAGTTAGTAATAACCAAACCAATGTTAGTATTAACAGAATCAAACATTATATTTATTCATCCAAATACATACTAATGTATATTATGTGCAACACAACATCATGTAATGTAACAGTATGGTAACATAATGCCAGTAAAAAGTAAACCATAGGGCCAACAAAACAGTTACTTTAACAAATATGTTAATATTGCATAATAATAAAACATAATAATCAACCACATTTTCCAATATATAGTTAGTTTAACAAAATATGTTATTTGTACACCATAATAAAACATATCAGTAATGAAACACATTTTTCCAGAATATAGTTAAACAAAATATGTTAATATTAAATCATAGTAATAAATAACAGTATAAAATACATGAAGATAAGGTGTGGGGAGAGAGAGAGAAACATTCCTTTAGTGAAATTGCAGATTATATCCCTTAAAACACTGAAATATATACTTTACAGGTGTGCAGTGTCAGGTTGGAGTACAGTGACTACAATTCTCTTATAACTGATATAACACATATATACCTCCCAAGCTGTTTGAATTGGTCAGTATGGGCCAAGCAGTAACAACTGCAGGTACACCACTACAAAGGACAGTTTTACATAATGTGGAGTTTTATAACTACCCAGGTGTTTTGTAAATGGATTTGGTAATACATTGCATTCCAGGTACTAATTTATCTTGTAATCATGCGTCAAATTTATTAGGCAGTTTTAATTACATTACAAGAAATTGTGACACTTGAGAGGCATATTTGTGTACAGTAAGTAAACTTGACAGCCATTATGCCTTAGCTGGCAGGCATGGGAGTGCAACCCAATAGCTGTGACTGCAGGGGACATCTGCAAATAATGTAATAATGTAATAATCGACTGCAGCAACTTAGTACAGACATGCAAGGGATAATGCTATACTGGGATTACACAGCTTTATTTATGACTCAACAATGCCGTTGAACGCATTCTTGGCATTGATGTTAACATTTTGTAAAATCTAAACACAATATCTGCTCATAATATGGGCCATCTCACCTATATATTTGTTATGTTCCTGGTGAGAGATAAAATGTGAGTATTACGAGACTGTTTCTGAAAATTTAGTGCTACATATCACTGGATTTGAACTCAGGACTGTGTGTGTCAAAGTCTACTGCATACAAAGCATTTAACAGGATGAACTACTGAGTCACTGCTGACTATTGAGGGACTGATACTTGTCTGGAGATCAACTGGAACTATACTATCAACTGAGCAATACAAGTTACAGTACACCACTCTGGTGTTCTACTACTATTACAGTGTTATACCAGACTGCAGTGACAGTAGAACACACATGCATGGACTAAAACCATACTGCATATAGAACCATGTATGAAAAAAGCTGTAGTTTAGAATCAACAATGCTAGTGAACACATTTTATTGTTATTGGTTTGAAATACCTGTGAAGTCCACACACAATATCTGCCCATGGACTAGACTACCTCAGCATATACCTTTATTACCTGATGTCTGAGGAAGAGAGAGCATTATGTGACCAATACTGGCCTGGAGACAGCCTTGGACAGCACTATGAGTTGAGAAATACAGTTTGCAGACCTTTAGATTTGCTGGCTACAGCTATTACAGTGTTACACTTGACTGAAGCAACCTTACCAAAGACAGTCAATGCATACAGCTGTACTGCAATGGTTTTGGCAGCACAATCTTGCTGAACAACATTTTGCTTACTGTTATTGGTATTGCTAATGCTTTATTGAAATACAGTTCTTATTGTTGATTTATTGCACCCTGGCTCTACAGCTCTAATTGCCTCTTTATTGCATTACAGTTCTGTATGTCCATTTATTGCAATACAATTTTTCTTGTATAGACTTTATTGCAGTAAATGCTTTACTCTTTCTTGTTTATTGCACTACAGTTGGCATACTAAATCCATATTTACCATGCTCACAGTACAACCTGGCCAGGCACTCATCATGGGACTCGACATTGTGAGTCCTTTCAGCTGCAGCTGTTGGTAGAGATAAGCACCATTATGAATACCTGTTTTACAGACATTTAGCTTGCATTTTGGTTAAACAGAGGAAGACATACTTGCATATTTGTGAAGCATTCCCAGCTCAAGCTTCCTGGACCCAGGTGTGCAGGGTTACCCTCTTCCTCCTTTTCAGGTCATCAAAATGGTGACAACACTGCTCATCTGTGTGGGGATACCAGTAACACTGATGAGTTACTGGCCAAAGGTCCCAGGCCTCTGCCTTACACTCTGAGTCCTTGAATCTGTCCTGCATCAGCTGGGATTCATGGTTTTTAATAAGGAGCCAAACCATGATCCTGGACTTCTGAATGCCCCACCGCTGCACCTGAAAGCACACATTTTTGCCAACACCGCCAGCCATATCAACAGTTGATTGAACCCCAATGACTGTTGCAGAATTCCCACCTATTGGGCTTAATATAGGCTGTTTTCCCACCATTACTGATCATTCAGCAACATTCAAAAAAGTGCTGTGAGGCTTAGCAGCAAGCAAAGCAGCTAAGTGAAGCCAAGCAGTATGAAAACTCACAGAACCATGGTTTTAGTGAGGTTTAGCACCAGGCAAAGACTGGTAGCCATTAACATGTTTATGCATTGCTTAGCATGACTGAGCAGTGCTTAGCAATGTGCAGCAGTGCCAAAATTCACATAAGTTTAATGAAATTACAGAAACATAGTACATTCATTTACAGACATATTCTGCCTGTCATGGACTCAAACGCAGGACCTACTACACATAAGACCATAACTCTACCCATGTAGCTAGTTGGATATTATAAAAACTAGTATATCCCCACATATACTACAAGGCTACCTGTTGGCATTGCTGAGCACCATGCTGTGCTATGCAAACATGCTTAAGCACACCTATAAATAAATAATTAATTACATGTGGTTTCTATTTTTAGATGTCTGGTAAGTGTCTGCCATGTACATATGAACTCTGCTCAGCTCTGCTGCGCTCCATGCCATGTCACCCAAACATAAATGAAAAAAAAATAATTATGATAATTAATTACATCTTGTTTCTATTTTAGATGTCTGCCTGGTGTCAGCTGTCTATATGTGAGCATAGCTTGGCATTGCTGTGCTCCACACCTTGCAGTGCAAAAATGCAGTAAAAAAAATTTAAATAGTAACACATCATAAAAATGACTTAGACAGTTGACACACTTCACAACATTACAACAGTGGCAGGGAGCATTACAGGGGGACTCACTCATCTCCAGCCATGGCAGGCTACTATACCTCTCCCTACACTGATTCAGTATCCATGTTCCTCAGCTATCTCTTGGCAGCACACCATCATTAATATGCATGGCATGCTGCAGAGGGGGAACCATGGCCGTGTAAATGCATACAGTCCATATAGGCTCTACACTGTGCCTACACAGATTTATGTAGGCTGTACACTGTGCCTACATGGATTTTATTAAACCGTAGGAAATGTCCTCTGGGTCTGAGTGTAAGGTACCATTTATTACTAGTTCTGCACAGTGCTAGATGTTGCTTCTGAGATTTCCAACATAGTTAAAGAAGGCTTTGTGGTTATCTTTCCCCTTTGGTGGCTATTTTTACTTCATCTCTGGCATTAGTTGATTTTATCAGGATTTGCAGTACCTTGTTTGGTTTATCAAGAACATTTTTGGCTTCTTTTAGCATTAGATGTATTTTTACATGCAATTAGTTTTTTTTTCTATAGAGCTTGCTTATACTAGGGTTCCACCATAGTGGTTTACTTTCTAATTTTGCATTGCATAAAAGGATAGTGAGGGAAACGTACTCACAAGTGAGCAGAGTGTGTTGAGCAGATGGAAAAGTATTTTGAGGGGCTGATGAATGAAGAGAATGAGAGAGAAAGAAGGTTGGAAGTGTGGGGATAGTGAATCAGGAAGTGAAACAGATTAGCAAGGAGGAAGTACGGACAGCTATGAAGAGGATGAAGAATGAAAAGCCTGTTGGTCCAGATGACATACCAGTGGAAGCATGGAGGTGCTTAGGAGAAATAGCAGTGGAGTTTTTAACCCAATTGTTTACTGAAATATTGGAAAGTCAGAGGATGCCTGAGGAGTGGAGAAAAAGTGTTTTGGTACTTATTTTTAAGAATAAAGGTGATGTGCAGAGCTATAGGAACTACAGAGGAATAAAACTGATCCGTCACAGTTGGAAGTTATGGGAAAGAGTAGTGGAAGCTAAGTTAAAAAGGGAGGTGATGATTAGTGATCAGCAGTATGGTTTCATGTTAAGAAAGAGCACTACAAATGTGATATTTGCTCTGAGAGTGTTGATGGAGAAATATAGAGAAGGTCAGAAGGAGTTGCATTGTGTCTTTGTGGACTTGGAGAAAGCATATGATAGGGTGCCTAGAGAGGAGTTGTGGTATTGTATGAGGAAGTCAGGAGTGGAAGAGAAGTATATGAGTGGTACAGGATATGTATGAGGGTAGTGTGACAGTGGTGAAGTCTGCAGTGGGAGTGACAGATGTGTTTAAGGTGGAGGTCGGATTACATCAAGGATCAGCTCTGAGCCCTTTCTTATTTTCAATGATGATGGACAGGTTGACAGACGAGATCAGACAGGAAGCCCCATGGTCTATGATGTTTGCAGATGACATTGTGATCTGCAGTGAGAAGAGTGACCAGGATGAGGAGACCCTAGAGAGGTGGAGATGTGCTCTAGAGAGGAGAGGCATGAAGGTTAGCAGGACTAAGACAGAATATGTGTGTGTGAATGAGCGGGAAGATAGAGGAATGGTGAGGATGCAGGGAAAAGAGTTGGCAAATGTGGATGAGTTTAAGTACTTGGGATCAACAGTTCAGAATAATGGTGAGTGTGGAAGAGAGGTGAAGAAGAAAGTACAGGCAGGATGGAATGGGTGGAGAAGAGTGTCAGGAGTGATTTGTGACAAACGGGTACCAGTAAGAATGAAAGGGAAGGTGTACAAGAAGATAGTGAGACCAGCTGTGTTGTATGGGTTGGAGACGGTGGCACTAAATAAAAGGCAGGAGTCAGAGCTGGAAGTGGCAGAGTTAAAGATGTTAAGATTTGCACTGGGTGTGACAAGGATTGACAGGATTAGAAATCAGTATATTAGAGGGTCAGCTCAGGTTGGATGGTTTGGAGACAAAGTCAGAGAGGCGAGATTGCGTTGGTTTGGAAATGTGCTGAGGAGGGATGCTGGGTATATTGGGCAAAGGATGCTAAGGATGGAGCTACCAGGTAAGAGGAAAAGAGGAAGGCATATGATAAGGTTTATGGATGTGGTGAAAGAGGACATGCAGGTGGTTGGTGTAACAGAGCAATATGCAGAGGACAGGAAGAAATGGAAATAGATGATCCGCTGTGACAACTCCTAATGGGAACAGTCGAAAGAGAGAAGATTGTATTTATTTCTGAGGGGAATGGATGCAGCCGTGCAACTATTTACATGTGCATAGAACTTGACAGTAAAGGGTTCTGCATAAGAAATGGGATTTTCAAGATGGCAGGAGCCTTGGAATTTAGTCAGTTCATCACACAATTTTAGTAGATTTATCTTTGCATAATCTCAGAATACTGAGAATGCTTCTGGCTTCGGTCTTAAGCTGAATGTGACTGACTTCAGGGAGAAGGTTACAACAGGCAAGGAACAGTGCTGTCCCTTATCAGTAAGGACTAAGCCCAGGATTTTATCTTCCCTGGTTGGGTTAGGGGCTGACTGGTCCAGGGAATTTGTATTTATGAAGTCCAGAAATCACTGGGCGTAGGTGTTTGAAGATGTACAGATCTCCCATTTGATGGTAGGATATTTGAAGTATCCTTTGGTGTCTGTATTAATACATAGGGGCTTTATACTGCTTATGTAGGAGGTATGGGCCTCAAAGGACAAAGAGGGGGTCCTGTAGTTCCTGATGTGATAAAATATTTTGTTAATAGTGAACTGGACATGGCAGAGACCCAGGTCACTGTCTTGCCTAATGAGTGTGGAGGTGAGATTTATTTTTAAATATAGAGATACATCCAGTGGTGGCTGGTGACTTCAAATCAAAGGGGGGCTGCAGGAGACAGTTGAATGGGTGGGGTCAATGGGAAGAGGTGCAGCCAACTAGAAAGGGGTGGAGCTATGCTCAAAACCACAAAAACTAACTAAATACACTGCCCTGGGTGCCAAACCGTCATTATGAGAGTCCAATCAAGACAAAATGAAGTGTAGAAGAATAAAAATATTTCAATGCCTTGGCTGCATGACAGCTTACTTAATATCTAGATGGAAACAAAAAGGTTGCAAGGCATGAAAAAATAAATTACTTTTTAAATACATTAATGGAATGCCAGTCAAAACCAAGTATAAGAAAAACAAGCAGCACTCAACTCAAACCACTTCTTGCAGTGCAGTTCTAATTATAATTTATATTCAACTTTATTAAAGTACCAAGTAACATGCTGAAAGTAGAAATCTCTGATGCCCCCACTTGTAAAAATGTTTCTTATCCAAAAAAAGACCTGCTGCCTGACAACTATCTACTTGTTTCATGGGGAAAACATGATCAAAGTAAAAAATGAAAAGCAAACAAAAAATAAGCTCAAGATACATTGCTTAAAAGGATTACTGTACAGGTTATGGACCACACGACTGGCATTCTGTTTAGTTTACGGGTAAAGCCTGCAGAGATGACTGGAAGTCTCCAAGTGTAATGAGCTTCTTAAAATAATGTAATCCTGTCCTTTATGACAAATATTGTCATATGCATTTCAATACCCAAGGCTTATACATTATCTAGTTAAGTATTCTCAACATGGCAACAACAGAAAGGCTTTCAATGTTGGCAATTCTTTAACAGTATGCTTATTAAAGCTTACTTGCATCTTACGATCTCAGCCAAGCTTACCTGATGGTCATTAAAGTATTGCTACTTAAACACAGAGCAACAGGCACTTTGAGTAATAAGTATAAATAAACAGTACAAAAAATATGACAGAAACCAGACCATTCTGCAAAAATCAAGGACAGATGAAAAGCCACTACTAGTACTTGTGTCTACCTTGGGATACTCAGCACATTTACACTGCATAACTACTCCTTGCCTTGCTTCGACACATCCAGAGTCACTACATGGGGGAGTGGGGTGCAACAAATATGTCACAATTTGAAATGTCTCTGGCTGACTGTGATGGCCCTGACACATTTGTCGTACCTCTCAACCTTGGAGCAAGAAATCTGCACAAAGCCATACAAAGAAGTGGGACAAAGGCCCAAAAATAAGGACAATTTATAAATATTGCTCTTATAAACTTAGAAAGATAATAGAATAGGTCTTGCATTAGTATGAATTTTCTGAATGGTATGAACTCTGAAACTCAAATGTCATTATTTTCTAACTTCAGTCTTTAATGATTTGTCATTAACTTGCCAAAAAAAACATAATTTTATGAAAAATGGACCAAAAATGTGATGTAAAAATATAAAATAGTCACACAATACAGCTGGGAACCTGTCAAAGAAGGGACACTTTAATATTAGTACTGCTAACTTGAGCAGCTAACAAAATAAAAGAATCTACATGCATTTCTGAAATAAAAATAATCTATAACTCTGATTATTACAGTTATTTCTTAATTGTAAACCCTCCATGTTTTCTTCCAAAATTGCTATTTTGCGGAGGGATTATTAGGGGGAAGAGCAACATTTTGAGCCAAAATCAGGGACAGATGAGAGGTTTGGCTATTCCTAATTCTATAAAGCAATTTATTTGCATGTACCTCTCAACCTGTTAATGCAATAAATCTGGACAAGGCCAAATTTATTGGGGGAACATATAAACAGTACTAAAAATTGCTTTTGTATAAACTGAGACAGTTGATAGAACAACAGGTCTTACTTTAGCATGCATTTTTCTGAAGGTTATGAAGTCTGAAACTCAGTGTGTCATTATTTAGTGACTTAATTCCTAAAAGATTTGTCAGAAAGCAACAAATTTTATGAGGCACAAACCGAAAATAAGAAGCTAAAATCTATTCAGTCTTTGAAAATCTGGACAGTTGGGAGGTATAGTTCAGCTGGGGCTGACTTTAAGTTTGCCGCCCTTCCCCCTCACAAAATCATGGTCGAATGGAGCCTCTCCCTGCAGCCATTCCAATGATCCATTACTTGGCTATTTCACTCCATTTACCATAAACACTAATGTGCATACTGATTTACTTCTATGATGATTTGGACTTCATTTGAAAGTTTTATTTTGCATTTTACAGCACAAACACTAAGACATCTGCTAAACAAACTTAGCATTAAAACATCTCTGCCCTTGAAACCCACATTCAAAGAAAATACATTTTACCAGTGGCAGATACAGATTAATTCTGGGCTGTTTTCAAATCATAGACCCCTTGCATATGAAACATACATGTGCTCTTTGATACACCTTCCTATTGTTTTGAACATTTTTCCAGTAAACAATGAAAAAAAAACGCATGCACCAATAATGACAAAACTGCCCAATTCAGAACATCTTTCTAGTAAACAATGAAACAAAATGCATGCACCCATAATGACAAAACTGCTCAGTTCAGAACATTTCCATCATAAAAGTCTACTCAAACTCCTACAGTTCACCATTATCAGTAAATATGCACAATTCTACAGTCCACCATTATCAGTAAATATGCACAATTCTACACACCACCATAATCAATAAATATGCACAATCTCTGAAGAAGTAAAAATGTCATCTAAATAATTCCACATTAAATAAATCTGTAACTAATGAAGAGGTTGCTGCTAGCAAACACCTTTATATTTCATGGTTTCATCGAAAAATAAAGTGTCTGATGCCCTCGAGGAATAAATTGCCTATATTACATTAAAAATGATAAGCTAGTAATATTGCAATAGGAAATGGATGGCAAACTGATAACAGGCTCATAGTTAGTATCTTAACTTTTTTAGTACAGCAGCATTCACCCCTTGTGGGAATAGAACCAACAACCTTCTGCATCAAAAGCAAGTATACAACCTGTTGTGCTATTAACAATGCAAGCTGAGTTAGCATAAGCAGCACTAAACTTCTCTTCCCCTGCAGCTCTCAGCTCCTTGTAAAATCTATTCAATACTCAACTGCATCTCAACTTCGCAGCACAAGAAATCTGGAAAAAGCCAAATTTATTGGGGGGGGGGGGTCAAAAGCCCAAAAACCAGGGACACGTTAAACATTGCTTGTATAATCTTGGAAAGTTGCTAGAATAAAATGCTGTGTTACCACCATACATTTTTCTGCCAAGGTCCCTGTGCAAAAGTGTCAGAGCAACATACCACTATGCCAAATCACCTGCTTTGTGAAAGAAAAATGCTGTGTTACCACCATGCATTTTACTGCCAAGGTCCCTGTGCAAAACAGTCAGAGCAACATACCACTATACCAAGTCAGCTGCTTTGTGAAAGAGAGGAAGACTGAAACTTAAATGGCTATCATTTAATGAATTCAGTTCTCACCATAGCTGTCAACAACCTCTTAGCACAAAACACCTGGACAAACCCAGTAATGAGGGAATACAGACCTCAAACATATTCAGTGAATTCAGTTCTTGCCATAGCTATCAACCTTAGCACAAAAAACCTGTACAAAGCCAATAATAGGGTAATACAGTCTCAAAAATAAGGACAAATTTCAAATATTCATCTTATAAACTTAGAAAATGGCTAGAATAAAATGTTGTGTTACTATGTATTTTCTGAAGAATATGAAGTCTGAAATTCAAATGCCTGTCAATTTTACTTCTGACAGAACAAAAACAATTTTCAGCAGAGGCCCAGGGAGAAATACTGCAGACACATGTCTTTGTAAAATGGCTTGACACCAGAGCAAATCCATACAAACACAGGGATAAGATGCACACTCCACACAGAAGGCACCCCAGCCAAGAATCAAACCAGAAAACCTATAGCTGCGAGGCAACAATGCTACCACTGCACCATCAAATATGTAAGGAATTAAACATTCAGAAACCTGAAGTCTGAAATTCAAATGCCTGTTAATTTTACTTAACATTTGTTAATCAGGAAAGTCTGACTTGAAACAAAAAAACAATTTTCAGCAGAGCTCAGGAAGAAGTAATGCAGACATGTCTTTGTAAAATGGGAGGACACAAAAGCAAACCCACACAAACACAGGGAGAAGATACAGACCCCACATAGAAGGCACCCCAGCCAAGAATTAAACCTGAGAACCTGCAGCTGTGAGGCAACGATGCTACCACTGCACCATCATATATCAAGCATTGCATCATTTAGAAACCACAGATATTATAAGGAACAAATCAGATCAAATATGAGGCAAAAATCTGCTTTTTTTTTTTTTTTTACAAATAGTGGTGGGTAGAGGATTCAGGTCCTTAACACCTGCATACAAGGTACAGGGTTCAAGCCTGAGGTATTCCCTACCACACCACCATGAGTTTGTTCTAGCCACCAGTATATAGCAACTGGGGCATGTTACATGCACACACACACACGCACACACACACACACCTGGAGAGATGATCCCTTCATGCCATTAAATTCAGCAATGTAGATCCCTTCGTGAACCACAAACCTCCTGCCCGCGCATTACGTCTGTTGGAGCATCTAATCCACCATGCGAGATGTTCATCCCCCGATGAGACTCCAGCCTGCCAACATTGCAGTCAAAGCCCGATCTGTTTCCAGCGATGGTCTATGCAGTTAAAACTGCATAGTCTTCTGGGATCTCTGTTCTTCAATGTTTCCTAATCCGGACTGCTGCTGAAACAGTCTGCGCATGCTCCAGCCTGTCTCAGCAGCAGTCCAGACTAGTGAGCATGCATGAAAGTCCGCAATTTTAATTTTCTTTTTTTATCTTTTATTTTCTTTCTTTTTTTCTTTTTACAGATGGGGGGGCTGCAGTCCAGCAGTCCAATAGCACGGGCCACCTCTGGATACATCCTCCTTTAGTGCCTGCTTCTAATGTAACAGACCTACATCCAGTGAAAAGGATTGAAGACCTCCACTGATCGAGTGGTTTCAATGGTGTTGAACCAGGTCTCACTGATGAAGCATATATCTACATTTTCCATGGTAAGTAATACTTGCATTTATTTATTTAACATTTGTTTACTGAGAAGGTCCAACTTGGAACAAAGCCAATTTTCAGCAGATGCCTGGAGACAATTGCTCCAAATGCTTGCATGGTGTGGAGTTTTTTAATTAAGGCTCCTAACATCAAGCAGCAAAACCTTAATACTGTTCTGATTCTATTTATTTAAATATTATTTTTAATGTCCCTGACATGTTCCTTCACTCTCTCCCCTAAATTTCTCTTGCTTTCTCCTATATAAAAACATCCGCAGGGACACTTAAAGACATAAATGATGCCAACATTTTTGCAGGGAAAACAACCCTGTATTTGAAACTTCCTACTGTTTATTCTATCAAAAGTTGCCACTACATGCTGGCATATTGTGCAATTTCCACACGGAGTAGTACCACTATGAGCCAGTTTTTTTTCTATATTTTCTACAGGTCTTCTATAGGTACCATGGACCAAAAATCCTTCAAATTGCATCCGCTTTGATAGGAGAATCTTAGCCTTATCTCTGTAAGGGAAGAAACTTTCCTCTTCACTACATTCCAGTAGTCTCTTAGTAGTTTATGCAGCTTGTTAGAAAATAGTATATATTTGGAAACATAAAATAAGATCTTATCTGGGGCAAAATATGTTTCTGCTCTCTCAATTATATTACTTTGTCTTTTGCCCCTATTCTTCTTTCTGTCTCCAAATATTCTATCACAGCTGTCCATAATTAGACTCTCTTCATATCCCCTATTTAGGAACATGGTTGTTTTCTTAGCTTCCCTTTCAGATTATTGTCTATCACTGCATAATCTGTTTATTCTCAAGATTTCTCCATAAGGGAATGATGTCAAAGTATGTTCTGGATGTGTAACATACAGTTAGGCTGTTCAAATTTCCTATATATTTTTGGCTTAATCTTACCATTCCCCAGATCTTCCATGGTGACATCTAAATAATTCACTAGTTCTCCCTCCTGTAAACCATCATATTTGATTTGATATCTGCTTTCATTCAAAAATTTAATAAATGACTGTACCTCATTTTGTCCCCCTTGACATATGAATATGAGGTCATCTACGAACCTAAAATATTTTTTGACATGATTCCTATAAAAGGTACTTCTATAAATATGAGTGAACTCAACCAGACCCATAAATAAATAGCATAGGTATTTGAAGACGTACACGTCTCCCATTTGATGGTAGGACATTTGAAGTATTATATAGTGTTTGCATTAATGCATAGGGACTTTGTACTGTTTATGTAGTAGGTATGGACCTCAAAGGACAAAGAGGGAGCCCTGTAGTTCCTGATGTGATAAAAAGTTTTGTTAATAGTGAACTGGTCATAGCAGAGACCCAGGTCACTGTCTTGCCTAATGGTGTGGATGTAAGATTTTTTTTTAAAATATAGAGATTCATCCTCCTTTAGTGCCTACTTCTAATGTAACAGACCTACATCCATTGAAAAGCATTGAAGACCTCCACTGGTTGAGTGGTTTCACTGGTCTTGAACCAAGTCTCAGTGATGACGCATATATCTACATTTTCCATGGTAAGTAATACTTGCATTTATTTATTGATTTATTTATTTATTTATTTAACATTTGTTTACTGAGAAAGTACAACTTAGAACAAAGCCAATTTTCAACAGATGCCCGGAGAGAAACGCTCCAAATGCTTGCATGGTGTAGAGTTTTTTTATTAAGGTTCCTAGCATCAAGCAGCAAAACCTTAATACTGTTCTGATTCTGTTTAGGTATGTTGGGAGTTGTAGAAGACTGACATTTCCTTAAAATGAACAGTGTGGGTACACAGACCATTCTTGGCAAAGCAGTTTGGACTGTCTATGATCTCATCCCATACTGATGTATATTGTAGCCCCTTAGAATGACACAAGAATCTAAGCCAGTTGTTGAAGTCAGTTATCTTTTGTTCATAGGTACATAGGTTCATAGGTAAGTACTAGGCTAGCTGCCCTTGTTGGCCATTTTAAGATTAGTCAGTTTCCCTTTTTGTGCTCAAAATAACCTATCCCATTTGGTTATAGATTGGTCTTACCCTTCCCGTGGTTGATAATTAATATATTACCCCCCTAATGGGAATAATTGGGATCACATCATGGATAAGTTGAGGAGAACCATGCAAGAGGAAAAGCATTTATGAGATGCCTCTGTTCATTACTGGTACAGGGGAAAGTTCTAGGGTACATTTTCTGTTACCTATCCAAGTTGTGCTTGAAAATGGACAGGGATGAGTTTTATGCAGCTGGGAGGTCTTTTCCACAGCAGCAGTATCCTCTTAAAGATTTACCTATCCCTCCAAACCATTTTGTTGATGTTGCAGAAGAGGTTGAGATCTCTACACTTCATATTTCTGATGCCATTTGACTTGCCGATGTGCAGTAATCCATCAGCAATAGGTCGGAGGATGCCTTGCATGCCAGACACAGGTCACCTCTTAGCAGTTTGTAGGATACTGACTGTAGTGTCAGGGTACTGAATCAGTCCTTGAAGGACATGTTATTTAGGCCTTGTATACTTTTAGTAAGGTATCTTTGTGGTCATAATTCATTGCCTCCTTTGGGATGTACCTCACTAGACATATAATAAAATTGAAAAGACCTTAGAAGCTTCCTAATAAAAGAAGATTGCAATGTATAATCTTAAAATCCCTCTTACCAGAATTGACTAGAAGCACTCTCAATCTTTTCTCTATCTTATAGGGTCCATAGAGGAGACCTATGCCCTGTCTTCCAAGCAGTAAGAGACTTAGTAGTCCGGGATCTCTTGTGCCTTCATAGGTCAAACAGTCCCACAGATATCAAAGCTGGGGATCTAAACCTGCTTTTGTATATCAATTAAACAAGGTGGAGAGAAAGAGAGAGAGATTTGATACTCAGCATCTCCTTCACCTCTGGAACAGACCATCTCTGCAGATAAAGCTATGCAATACACTATCATCCTTCAAACAGGGCCTGGATAATTGGATGAGTATTCATAAACTCAACCTGGGATTTACTGGCCTAACTATCCTTGAGCAGGCAATAACACTCTAGGGTGGGAACTGGCAATACAAAATGGTCACAAGTGGCCTTACACTTAATTCGACTCCTGTGATATCTTTATGTACTTCTTAAATGTGCAGCCTTTGAAACAAATTCACTAGTAGATATCAGCAAAGTATATCTATACATGGAAAAAGCAAAGCCAGCTAATTTGTTTATAGTGGCATAGCTCTTAAGAACTCAAAACATACCACAGGAAAATATCCTAATTAAAATATAACATATTTGAGGTCATTTTTAGCATTAGTGTCCTCTTCCCCATTTTTAGTTAGGTTTTGTTACCATAAATTACATAAAGTTCATTACTGCATAATATCTTAAAAGTAAGCCTTTGGAGGAAAAAGTGCTATGCAGTCAGATCAGTCTGAATACAGAATAAAAGGAGAAATTCAGAACAGTACACTTGGGCCAGAGTGAATAACCTGGAGGTGTAGGTATCCTTGATGAATATGGATACACCCCCTCCTTTTGTGTTTTGGTCCTTGTTCTGTGGCTGAAATGTGTGGTATGAGTTGTAGCCCAGTAGTGCTGGGGTGCTCTCTGGAGCCTTCAACCAAGTTTCAGTTACAGCACAAATGTCGACATTCTCCATACTGAGGAGTGCTTCGAGCATGTGCATTTTGAGATTTAAACTCCTGGCATTGAGTAGCATAACCCTCAGTTTTTTTTGTTAATTGTGCTATTTACAGAGGTGGGCTTGACGTTTGAGCCTTGCCTAAAAAAGGCACTATGGGGGCAGCAAGAGCCTTGGCCAGTATTCGAAAACCTAGGGGTGACAGGTGCAAGCCGTCTCTTGTGAAGCGACGCTGCTTGTCGAGCATGTCGTCCCAGGCTGACAGACACTGGATCCCCTTTGAATGACACCAGAAGCTTCGGTGGTTGTTGAAATTGATCATTTTTTTTTTTATACTGAGATATCATTCTTGGTGAGGGCAGGATGCTACTCAGGGTCAGGGTCATACCAGCCTGGGCTACATGATCAGAGAGCTCTTCCATGTCTCTTTTCATGTTGTCCAGGGAGGTACATCTCAGGTCATTCACACCAACATGAACAATGACAGAGTCATATTTGTACTTTTTCTGGAGTGACCTGAGTGCTTGTGTTATGTGGTGGATTCTGGCTCCCGACAGGCAGCTAACAGTAACCTCCTGCTTGTATAACCTAGTGAGTGGGACGTCAGTGTGCCTGACAATAGAATCACTTATTACTAGTGTGTTAGGTATGTTATTTCGCCTTAAGGGCTGTGATTGTGCAGCACACTGATTTTGTGTTTTATGTGTTGTCTGGATTGTGACGGGAAGTGCAGGTTGTTTTGGTATCTGCTTTGGAGGTCTCTGATGCTTTTGCAGGTTTTTATTTAGAGCCTCCGAGTATGATTTTGTGTATTTATGTGTATTTTTTGCCAGTGCTGTTTTAGTAGGTCTGTGTGCGGCTGGAGTTATGGTGCAAGTGTTAACCTTCTCCTCTTGACTGTCTGTTCCAGTCTTGGGTGGAGACAGCTTAGCTTTCAGTTTGGCTGTATAATTGCATCTCTTGCATATGTTAGTGTTTTGTGGTAGGAGGAGAGGGTTGTCTGTGTACATGAAGAAGTTGTAACATTGCCTCAGGATATGCAGATCCACCAGCTGGACTGGAGAGTGCACCTGAAGTTGCCCTTTGGTCATGCCTGAATAGTAGGGTGAGCTGCTTAGTTGCTTGGTTGGTGAGGGTTGAATAAAGAGTGGGGTGGTTGTTACTGCATTTATGTCTGATGAAGGGTTGATGTGCAACGTGAAAGCGCTTATTCCATTGCAGTTTTTGTGTTTGTTTTTTACACAATAAACGTGGACTGTTGGTTCTACTAGGAGCCTCCTTGAGATTTTATTGAATTTAATCCTGCAGTACATGGTGCACTCATCGTTTTTTCTGCAGTTACTTGGACTTTGATGAGAGTGCTTTGTCTGGCGGTATTGTTTTTTTTTCTGAGAGTTAGAATAGTTTCAAGGGAAAAACTGAAGAGGAGACTTAGTGGAGCCATGAATAATTTTACTGTAGCTAACCGGTGCTGCCTGGTGTGCAAAACTGTGCAAAAGCGGTTTTTATAGTAGGGAAATGAAAGAGATAGAAATTAGCCCAAAATGGCCAATAAACTACTAACCTTTGGGCTGGAACCACTACTCCAAGGACAGATAGGTTGCTCAAAGCTCCCCTCTCTCACAGGTGAAAAGAGAAACTTCCTTCTATCAAAGTAAGATATGGGCAACTCAGAATCTAGTATCACAGCCCTGAATTCGGCACTAGCCTGAAAACTGGACTATACTAGCTTAGAAAGGCAGGAAACAATGATTTTTTTTTTTTTGAAAAGATAAGGCAAAAACAGTAAAAAATACACTTAAAACAGCTTTAAATTGCTACAAATGATCAGAAAAGGCTATCATACTTTAGTGTGTAGCCTACAACAGTTAAACAAATTATTTAAACAAAAAACAAATTTTTAAAAGTGCAGGCAGTCAAATACGTACATATGTGAAAAAAACAAGCTTTTAAATCACAATAAACATTGGAAAATCTGTGTTTAGGCTGAAAACAGTTAAGTACAGCAAGAAAGTACAGAAAACTGATACTTAATCACTCCAAAGTCTGTCTCCTAAGCTAGAAGGCTTGTATCAGTTTGATACTTTCTAGTGCTACACAGTAGGTTAGTTACAGGAAAGATGGGAAACAAGCGCAGATGTGGTCTTTTAAACCAGAAAGTTTAAAGAGACGGACAAACTGTCCAAATGGTCAATAAACTACAATTTCTGTGCCAAGAACCTCTCCTCTCATGGTAGACAGGCTACATAGAGCTTACCACTCCCACTGATAAGCTAGAAGGCTTTCCTCCAACACAGAAAGGCTTGCAGGGCTCAGAAGCTTACCAACAGTCCTGGATACAGCAACTCTGTATCTGGACTAGGCTAGTTACAGGAAAGGTGGGAAACAAGCGCAAGTGCGGCTTTTAAACCAGAATGTTGAAAGAGATGGAAAAAACTGCCAAAATGGCCAATAGCTACAATTTCAGGGCCAGGAACCACTCCTCATGTGGTAGATAGGCTATCTAATGCTTACCACTCCCACTGATAAGCTAGTAGGCTTCCCTCCAACACAGAAAGGCTTGGGGGGCTCAGATGCTTACAAAGAGTCCTGGAATACAGCAAATCTGTACCTGGACTAGACTAGTTACAGGAAAGGTGGAGAACAAGTACAAGCGTAGGCTTTTAAGCCAACAAGTTGAAAGAGATGGGAAACTGCCCAAACGGCCAAATAAACTACACTTTCTGAGCCAAAACTCACTCTTCCCTTGGATGATAGGCTACCTAGTGCTTACCACTGCCACTGAAAAGCTAGAAGGCTTTCCTCTAACACAGAAAGGCTTGGGGGCTCAGAAGCTTACTAACAATCCTGGATACAGCAACTCTGTAACCGGACTAGGCTAGTTATAGGAAAGGTGGGAAACAGGCACAAGTGTGGCTTTCAAACCAGAAAGTTGAAAGAGCTGGAAAAAACTGCTCAAACAGCCAATAGCTACAATTTCTGGGCCAGTACAGCCAAAGGCTTAGGGTTAATCCCTAAGATAATCAGTAGAAAGAACGAGCCTTGGAGTCTATGCTTATTTATCAAAATGCATTCAATACCATAAATATAGTAGAACAGTTTTGACAGAATAAACCTTCCAAGTACAGCCAAAGGCTTAGGGTTAATCTTTAAGATAATCAATAACAACAGACCTTGGAGTCTATGCATATTTATCAAAATGCATTCAATATAATACCATAAATATAATAGAACACAAATTTTCCTTTATTGGTTTTCTTCAAAGTTCTATCACAAATTATGTGAATCACCTTCTATACAAACCGTAAAATACTGAAACAGCTATAAAACATGGATAACCATATGAAAAATCTTTCTGAGAATGCCACACGTCATGGATTTGTTCCTCCAAAGTTCATTTATTTCTGATTTGTAAATTCCATTTCTTTTTCCCTCCTCATTCAGTAACCACAGTGGGAATCAAGCAGTGAGCGATTGCTTTGCTTATATGTATTCTAATATTTGTCTGTAGCATTTTATTCCCTCACAGCAAATTCTTTAAAGTAGGCTATTTAATTCCCAGTGCATTATATATGTATGTGTCTGTTTCTTTCGCCTACTCATTTAGGCACCGGTGCTATTGATCACTATCGCTGCAGTGATGTGCTTGCCAAATATCAACATCTCCAAGGGCTTAGCAATACAAAGAAATGTCTGTTTGTTGTAATACAAAAAAAAAATACTTAGCTTTTCATGTCAAGCTATAACAATATGTGTCAAATAGGAAAACTAAGAGATTTATAATAAGAGTCTGTGTCGAGTTCCCACTGTATCATATAAGTTCATCCTCCTCATAGGAATAAAATGTGTAGCCTACTACATCATGTAGTTTTATTTTCAATGCCACTGTTCTCTGCCCTCTACATATCCTCCATGTAATCCCTAACAGGTGCCCATCCAAAAATAATCTATGCAGTTACAATAACATTGGGTTTGTGGTGACCAAAATAAGCATTCATAATGTTGATGGAGGACAAACATATATCTGCATTTTACTCAAAGAAGTTGAAAAATTGTAGGTGAATAGGTCTTAACTTAAAGGGTGTTAAACAAGTTCACCGATCTAGTATCCAAGTTTAAAATAATAAATGCAAGGTGTCTCTTATTGTTAGTTGGGGAAATTGTAGCTGCCAGGCCTCATTGCTACAGCTATTCAGAACTTTTGGTATATTTATTATCTATACAAAGTTAAAAAATGTTGCATATGTATTAACCACATTTTGCAGTAACCAACACAGTGTAAGGGAAATGTCTTCTGTTCCATGGAGTTATTCAGATCAGCCACTACACAGAATCACAGGAGGATATAACACATATTACTGAGAAAGGACAGCACCACTCTGTCAGTGCTTAAGTCTGCCATTTCCTCACCTTTGATACCAGTACTTTATTAAATCCCCAAATCATATGGGAGATGTCCAAAACTATTGCACAGAACATGCCTATCATTTACTTGATGGAATGCCTAGCTTTGTAAAAAGCCTAAATAGTAGTTCTGGTACTATTACCAAACTATAACGAAATCTCAGGTCAAGTCATTCGAACCAGTTAATACTGTCATGATCTAGAATGAATAATTTTACTGCCCCATTTGTAAGAAAAAAGTGATATTCCAAACTATGACAGCTACTACCCCAAACTGTATACAATGTAAACTGCTTCCAATGAATGATTTGCAATCACTAGAAAAGGTTTGCTTGGAGAGTTAGTCATTTAACTTCTAATAGTACCCTGAAAGCTTTGGATTACCACTGCATAATGTGGCAACCTGAAATCTGACTAGCAGCCTGCCTATGGTAATTCTGAGAAGAGCTTGCCCATTGCCCTAAAACTGACACCAAGTTTCTCCTTACCTGCAGTCATCTCTGTAGTGTTCAGCCCTTTAGATGTAATCACAGAATCTGTTGTTGAGAAAGCTGCCAACACCTGCCACTGAGCTGCTCTGCCAGCATCTGCTGCTGCAGCTGTATCCACTCTTTCCATCCAGCACCTCCCCGGTTTGAACAACTACCCTGGTCAGGTTCACACATGCCCACCTTGAGGTAAAGTACCCAGGAAGTCCATGCAGCATACGGTACAAAGGGAAAGAAAAAGAGATAATGAGTGTGAGTGACTCAAATGGCCCAACCACTAGTAATTCCACTTCCACCGCATATATACTTACGTATAGCAAGCCACTGCTGCCTGATTACAAGTAGCATCACCACACTAACTGGTAACCAAGAAGGGAGCAACACTGATGAGCATTCTCATGAGTGTTGTTTGTGTAATATCGATACATTTATAGAATACTATCCTTGTTTTGAATTAAACAGCAAGCTATGTGTGCCTACTGACTTAAAATATGTGTATGAATCACATGTGCCACAGTGGAAATCTTATTAGGGAATGACTGGCAAACCGAAGATAGGTTCATAGTTACTAGACATCTCTTCCAAAGGTGGACACACTCAGGAATGCAGCATCCTCATCCACCCCCCCCCCCCCAGTGATCTACAGTATTGTCAGCAATCAATCTGCCCTTTATGGGAAGAGAACCCACAACCTTGTACACCAAAAACTGGTGTGCTACCTGTTGCAAACTAACACTGAACAACAAAAAAATGTGGTATCACTCTTGGTGATGGTAGAATATAGCAGTAGGTGAGGCTTATACCTGCCTCAGACTTATATTCCAAGAGGTCCATCATGTCTCTTCATATAGTACAGTGGGGTACATCTCAGGTCATTTACAACAACATGTACAATGCCCGCATCATATGTATACTTGTGAACATCTGGCTGTGTCGTAAGTTCTAGCGTGTGTGATGTGATGATTCCTGGCCCCTGATAAGCAACTGACTGTGACCCTCTCTTTGCACAGCCTGGTGAGTGGTAAATTAGTATGTCTCATTATGGAGTCACTTGTGGTGGGGTTTGCCTGATTGGATTTTAATTCACTTTCTAATTAATTTGGCACGTGGATCAAGCAGATCTCCTTTAGTCATTAGCAGGGCCTGGAGACAAAATAATATTTTAGATTCTTCAGAGGAAATGGTGTGAGATTAATTTATGCAATATAATGGCAAATAAGAAGTCTAAATACACATTCATGAAGCTTGTGCTGGATGCAGGACTAGCGTCAGCGATCTAATGCCAAATATGGCTGCTGAGCGATTCAGATATGAGCTATTTCCATGTGTACTACCAGTGTATGCCAGAGCTGCGCAGCTCGTGGCGCATGTATGTTAATTACCCCATGTGCAGTAGTGTAGCATGAAAATGAAGGTATATAGCAATTCATGAAGTGGTGCAGGCATAGCGTAAGCATGAAGAAATGTAAACCAAAAAAATGGTTTACATTTTTTTCAAACATAAAATCGAAGCCATAAAAGCGGACCAAACGTACGTATTATAATGTTAATATATGCCAATGGCTAAATGTATAGCCAATGGCATAAAAAACATGCACAACACATAAAAGTAACATTTAATGTCATGGCCATACTAACACAAAGTAAATTTACAGTGCATCAGTGTGCAAACGGGATCACAATGAAAATATATTTAGATGCCATAAAACTGCAATGTAACACAATTCATGAATTCCCCATAATAGTCAATGGCACGCATGCTACACCACAACAATGGTGCAAAATTTGCTAAGGGTCTGTGACAGTGTTCTGCATGGTAACTAAGAATTAGTAGTCAATGCCATGCAAATGAGTTAAGTAATATTGAATCGCAAAATCCCCGCCGGCGTATGGATGTACCGCACAGTGTAGCAGTACAACACCGAAGGTGTGGCCTGGAGGTAAACATGACATCAAGAGAGGGGTGCGCCAACATAGCTGTAAACACATTGCTAATCCAGGTTGCCTGTTGCTAAGCAAAGCCGCAGGATAGGGGTGTGGAAGTAGCCATAGCTTTGCATAGCTGAAAGCACACAAGGTAACCGAAAGTGCATGGGAACATGGATGAAAACATGCTCAAAACCCGGTAAATGGCTGTGCACAATGCGCACCATAGCTGAAACAGGAAGGATACAGAAAGGCAATAAGGAAATGCTGCAGCATGGTAATTGGAGTACAAATGAGTAACACCTAGGAACTCACAGTGGGCCATTGACAACAGCTAACAAGACTGCTAGCAGCTACCTGCAGAACAGGAAAGGGGAGGTGCCATACTGCAAAGAAAAGAGAACTGTCACAGCAGAACAAAGCAAACTTGCAGTAGCTCAGTTACATAACACATTTCACAACACAATCTTGGGTTCTGAAAGTACAAAACCAGAAAGCAGGCAGCTGGATGCATGCCTGACAATAGGAGGGGAATCGGGTTGAAAAGTGAAGTAAAGGGCAATAGATGAATCATGGTAGCCAAGCGTAAGTCAATACCAAAGGTCCCACAATAGCAGTACCTGCTGTAAAACCCATAATTAAGATACCCTGCAACTGGAATTGCACATACACACCCAATTACACCAGCATCATCCATTGCACAATAGTATAAGGTGTGAAAGCCCCCCCCCCACACACACACGCACACACTTGTGTATTCCCAGACATCATGCACAATTGGTGTATACAGATGGGGAACTTTTAATATGTGCATGTTAGGGGCTGCCATAGCTTTGAATCACCAGCATGTGTTGGAGACTGACAGTGATGTGGAGGATGATGCTGACAACCACCTCAGTCACTGGAGGAGGAGAAGAGTGTTCAGACCCAGGGTAACCTACCAGGGGCTATTGGACAGGGACACCCATACATCAACTTGTTGAGCTGTGCCAGCCACGCCTTAGAGCCAGAAATAACAGAGGGGAACCCATCCCAGTGGACACGAAGGTATGTGTAAGCTTGAGAATACTAGCCACAGGTACCTTTCAAAGGCCAACTGAGGATATCATGGGGATCTTACAGGCATCAGCATTCAGGGTACTCCACCAGTTCCTGGATGCCATGTTACCACATGCCAATGAGCCCATATTCTTCCCCCAAATGCAGGAGTTGGTCAGCAATATGCATCTCTTCCACCATGTGGTAGACTACCCGGAGGTACTAGGTGCAATAGACTGCATACACATGCACATCAAGACATCACCCAGTGAGCAGGGTAGGCTCTACATAAACAGCAAGGGATACCCCTCCATCAACTGCCAGGTCATGTGCAATGCCCGGGGCATTATCATGGATGTGTGTGCTAGCAGCCCTGGAAGCTATCATGGCTCCCACATTTGGCATGCCTCACAGCTGTATCAGATATTTGCCAGGGAGGACATCCCATATGGCCACTTGATGGGGGATGCTGGCTATGCATTGGAACTGTGGATGATGACTCCCATCAGAAATGCACACACAGCCACACAAGAATGCCATAATGAGGCACACGCAGAAACCAGAATCATCATTGAGCACATGTTTGGGATGCTGAAATCATGGTTCTGTTGCTTGGACATATCTGGTGGAGCCTTGTAGTACTCTCCAGGCACGAGTGCCCACATCTTCATAGTATGTACCATGATACACAGTATGATCTTGTGGAAATAGCTGCAGCAGGGGCAGAATGGTGAAGGTCCTCACAGCCCACCACCATTGCCAAGGGCCCCACAGGCACAGAGGGACTCAGACCATGAACACCCTGTGCCAGCCCCAGCAGGCAGACGGAGGCATGCCCAGTATGCCCATGCCCTGGCAAAGAGGGAACATATAGCACACACACTGACAGTGTAGGCACTTATGGACTGACACCCTTCTCCACCTGAGCACACAGCAAGCATGGATGACACACACACACGCACACACACACACACACACACACACACACACACACACACACACACACACACACACACAACCACCTGTAAATTGTCATGTATAGGTGGTCTACTGTGTGCATCCTACATAGGCATACCTTAACTATTGTACACACAACTGCAGTTGGCACAAGGTAAGTCAATTCCTGAACAGCAAATTAAGCTATCAGCATGTGTCCATACTGTATGTATAGGTTCATAGATACATAGGTAGGTACATGCCTAACTGCCCGAGGCCAGTCATAAGCATAGCCAAAAAGTGTCTGCTGTTGCCACCCCATTGATTAACTAACTGTCCCTTTGTGGAGCAGAGCCAATTGCGGGATCCCTGGGGTGTATCCACTGTTCACCAACCACTCTGCAAGGATTCTCTGGAGTGTTACTTAGGGGGTTCATATAATGTAATTAGGGATGTAGTTTCAAAGCGAAGGAAACCACACTCACTACAATTCCAGTCTCACATAGACCTACCATGACAGCAAACCAAACAAATAAACACACAAAAACATACTCGGAGGCTCTAAATAAAAATCTGCCTAAGCAGCAGAGACCTCCAAAGCAGACACCCAAGCAACCGCTACCCCAAAACAAAACACGTGCAACGCATAGCTCACAAAGCCTGTGTGCCAAACAGTCACAGCCCTTAAGGCTAAACAACACACCTGATACACTTGTAATAGGTGACTCTATCATCAGGCACACTGATTTCCCACTCACCAGGCTGAACAAGGAGAAGGTCACAGTGAGCTGCATGTCGGGCGCTAGGATCCGCCACATAACACAAGCACTCAGGTCACTCCAAGGCAAGTACAAATATGACTCAGTCAGTCTCCATGCTGGTGTGAATGACCTGAGATGTACCTCCCTGGACTACATGAAAAGAGACATAGAGGAGCTCTCTGAGCGTGTAGCCCAGGCCGGTATGACCCTGACCTTGAGTAGCATCTTACCCTCACCAAGAATGATGCCACAATATGAAGACAAGATGATTAATTTCAACAATTGGCTTAAGTATTGGTGTCATTCAAAGGGGATCCAATGCCTGTCAGCCTGGAATAACATGCTCGACAAGCCACGATGTTTCACTAGGGACGGCTTGCACCTATCACCTCTGGGCTTTCGGATATTGGCAAATGCTCTTGCTACCCCCATAGTGCCTTTTTTAGGCAAGGCTCAAAAGACAAACCTAACTCCAAGGTATCACAAGGGATAAGAAACTAAGAGTAATGCTACTCAACGCCAGAAGTCTAAACCTCAAGATGCACGCACTCAAAACTCTCCTTAGCATGGATAACATCGATATCTGTGCAGTAACAGAAACCTGGTTCAAGGCTCCCGAGAGCACCCCAGCACTACCAGGTTATACGTCATACCATGCTTTTCGGCCCCAAATCTTGGACCGAACCACAAAAGGAGGGTGAGTATCAATATTCGTCAAAGATACCCACACCTCCAGGTTGGGGGCACAGCACGAAGCATCAGAGACTATCTATGTGCAGCTAACAGTGGGTAAAACTGCCTTCCAGTTTATAGCCTGCTACAGACCACCCTCCCAAACCCAGGAACCCCACTCGGCCTTCCTGAGAACACTGGAAAATATGAAGGTCTCTCCAAACACCATTATATTGGGCGACTTCAACTACCCAAACATAGACTGGGAGCATTACCCTAGCTCCAACACCCTAGCACAAAGGTTCCTAGAATTTATAAACTCAAATGCTATGGAACAACTTGTTACCACTCCCACAAGAGGGGAAAACATACTGGACCTGTTCATCACCAACATGGGGACTCTATGCTCCAGACCAGAAGTGTATCCCTCACTGGTAAGATCAGACCATAAACTAATCTCACTGGATATTCACATCCCGACCCCACCCCCTGCTCAGAAAACCACAGTGAAAAACTTCTTTAAAGCAAATTTCACACTCCTCAAAACCGAGGTGGAATCCTTCAAAGCCCCCGGGCCTGTGGAAAATATGGCCCAGACCGCAGAATCCTTTATAAATGCATTCTATGAGCACCTTTAGGAATGCATGGATCATGCAATCCCAAATAAAACCAAGACCCAATCCTCCAAAGCCAGACGTCCTGTCTGGTGGACCCCAGCAATAAACAAACTATACAATAGAAGGAGGAAGCTACTAAATGATAAAGCAAAATCCCAAAAAGGGAAGGCATCTTTGATCAGTATTAGCAAAAAACTATGGGCACTCATAAAGTCGTCTAAGGCCACCATTTAGAGAAAAATTTCACAGGACACTAAGGATAATCACAAGGCTTTCTTTAGTTATGTTAGGAACCTGGGTTGGAATTCCCAGATATGCTCAGAATTAGTCCAAAATGACAAAAAATACACCAAACCCACAGACATTGCCAACATCCTAGCTGACAGGTTCAGCACAAACTCCCCCCCACCAAAAGGGCAAATATCTATCCCAGCAGAGTGCTGCCCCCCTGACATCTCAGATGCTCAGGTAAGAGCCACCCTCTCCAAAGCAAAAAACACAGCATCAATTGGACCAGACGGTGTCCAGGGCTGCATCCTATATGAACTCCAAGAAGAGCTAAACCCAAACATAAAACTACTGTTCAATCTCAGCCTTACTACAGGATATGTACCCAAAGAGTGGCGTACAGCAACAGTGGTCCCTCTCCACAAAGGTGGTGCCTCATCGGATCCTGGAAACTATCGCCCCATAAGCCTGACTAGCTTGGTCTGCAAAGCTATGGAAAGGATCATCATGGTCCTCATAAATAAATATATTGGGGACCTACAGACACTGGATTCTACCCAGTTCAACTTTGATAAGGGCAGATCTTGCCTCTTAAACCTGGTCAATTTCTTTGAAACAGTCACCAAGGCCACTGACGAGGGGAAGGTGGTCCACACAGCCTACCTGGACCTCGCAAAAGCCTTCGATACAATACCCCACTCGGGCATAATAGATAAGCTCACCAGCTTAAATATAAACCCTTATGTCACTAGATGGGTTGCAAACTGGCTCAAATACAGAACCCACATGGTTAGAATTGCTGGAGCCATGTCAGACTCCAAACCAGTTACAAGTGGCTTCCCACAAGGCTCAGTCCTGGGACCTCTCTTGTTCGGTATATATTTCTCGGAGGTACAGGCCAACATGGAAGGACTGTGGCCGACCAAGTTCGCAGATGACTGCAAACTGGGCACCATAATCGACTCTCCAGCCAACACAGGCATCCTCCAAAAGGGCCTCATAGAAACAGACAACTGGTGCCAGAGCAATGGCCTCAAGCTAAACACCAAAAAGTGTAGAGTCATCCCCTTTGGCAAAAACAAAGTGCCCACAAATTACCACATAGGTGGTAATCCATTAAGTACAAAAGAAGTAATTAGGGACCTGGGGACCTAAGTTGATAGCAATCTCTCATTTGACAACCACGTGGCCAAAGTGGTTAGAAAAACATTTTATATAGCCCACCTAATCATGAAGGGATTCACATCTAGATCAGGGGAGGTCATTGTGCCTCTTTACTCATCCCTAATCAGGCCCATAATTGAGTACAATGCCCCTTTTGGGATGTACCTTACCAGAAACCTGCAGCAACTGGAAAGACCCCAAAAGTACCTCACCAAGAGGATCAAAGGGCTCAAACAGATGCCATATGCTGCCCGGTTAAAGAAACTCCAGCTCTACTCAGTGGCATACTGCCTGCTCAGAGGCGATCTGTGCCTGACGTATAAAGCAATGTCCAACCCGGAATTAATGGACATGCTGCACCTCAGAAAATCCAAATCCCATTGAGCCACGAGCTCGAAAGACTTGAACCTCAGCACTGAAATAAATAGGACATGCTGGAGGACAGATTCATTACTCAGAGGCTCCCTTCACTCTGGAATAAAATCCCAGTCCAGGTTAGGCCGAGTCCCTCATTGACTCTCTTCAAGAGGAATCTTGATGAGTGGATGGGAGATCATAGGTTTACCACGGGTATCGCTTCTGTGTCACTGTTAGACAGAGGCACAGTATACTAACCTCGAAAAAGGGCATAGCAAAATTAATTTAAAATGGGTGGCGAAAGCCAAACACACTCTGGCTGGGCTTATAAATGCCCTAGGGCAGATAGCCTAGTAGGAACCTATGAACCTAAATAATGGGGAGTACCAGTGACAGGAATTTGTCACTCCAGCATCTTCCAGTTATGGTTGTGGCAAGGTGTAGCTCATTACAGTGTGTGGCTCACTGTGACATGGATGTCCATAGGTGGAGCATATCCATTAAGCCTGACTTGGACACGGCTTTGTTGGCCAGCAAATATCATTCCTCAGTAAACGAGATGCCACTGGGTAATGCATGAGTTTATGCAGTCTGGCAGCATAGGACACATGTCTGAGGGCATTATCCCTCTATGCGAGGTATGTTTGTGGCCCTTCCAGCTGTCAGATGTGTCTTCTGAGGTACATCCAAAATGGGTTATCATACTCAATGATGTGATTGATGACTAATGAATAAAGGGGCACAATAACCTAAGTTTGTTTAGATGTGAACCCTTAAGTAATCAGATGGTCTACATAGATGGATGTCAGAACTACTTCGCACATATGACTGTCAAAGGAGAGATCACTATGTAATGTAGTCCCCACATACCCATTACATTGTCTGAATTATACTGTCTGCAACTCATGTGTTAATATGTGTGTGTGTAGTTTCCCAAAATGGAATGATCACGCAGTATGTGGCCTTTAGCTGGAGGCCATCACTCTGACACCCTGGGTTGGTCTATATGATGCCCCTTGAAGGACGTCTCTGACAGCTGGACTGTCAGTTATGGCTCCCAGTCTGCAGTAATTGCCAAACACGGCCTGCTGTAGTCCACTTGTGTTAGCCTGTACCTCTGAGAAGTATATGGCAAACAGTAGGGGTCCCATTACTGAGTCCTGTGGGACACCAGTTGTGACTGGTCAAGAGTTGGACCTGGAGGCTGCTAGGCTTATCATGTGGGTTCTGTGTGTAAGCCTGTTGGCAAACCAACCTGTGGTGCATGGGTGTATGTACTGGCTGGTGAGTGTAGAAATAACACCTGAATGGAGAATGGTGTCAAAACCCTTGGTGAGGTCCAGGTAGTATATGTGAACTACCACACCCCACACCTAAAGTCTAGGTGACTGTAAGATGTCAAACTGGTTCAGTAGGCATGATCTGCACTCAATCAAGGTGACCTGGGTTGGGTCAAGTGTCTGGAGGTTACCATTGTCTATGTTCATGAGTGCCATGAGGATGTGCTCCATAGCCATGCAGATCAGGCTAATCAGGCCTATGGGGTGGTTGTTACTATGGTCAGTTGTGTCACCACCTTGGTGGAATGTAATAGCTGTTGCCATGTGCTGGTGAATGGCCATGTAGCTTGTGTACAGGCTGATGGTGAATTGCTAAATTAGGTGGGGGGCCACATTGTCTTGTAGTGTCTGCAGGATGCAGTCTGAGACACCATCTGCCTCCATTGATGCTCTGTCATGCGATATGAAAGGGACATTACCACCTGTATGTCACAGATGTCTGGGATACTGTACGTTTTGGGTATTGTTGTGGGCCCAGTAGGGGGTGAAGCTTGCTCCGAATGTATCAAGTGTGTTGGTGATATCAGTAGGGTCAGTATATTCAGTGCAATATTGCACCAGCACAGTGCAAATCTGTGTGTTACTGCTTACATCCTTGACATAGCCAAAGAAACCTTTGTAGTCATATTCTGAATCCATGCCTATTTACCTGTGGATGTCAGCCTTGGATGATTACATGAGTAACATAAGTATCTTGCTAATACTGGTCATGGATGTCTGCATGTCTTGGGATTTGCTGTTGTTCTGGACTACTGTACTACTTCTGTCGTATAGGCTGTATATTGCAGGGGTTCAGCAGACTGGTGTCCTTGTGTAGGAGTAGCTAGTCCTGGTTTAACATTGATGGCATGACCCATACATCTTTGTAGGTGCTTATAGAGTGCATTCACAATTCTGTCTGTATCTTGAGCAGTGTCATCCCTGAGCATGTGGGCTGTGAACCTTCCACCTCTGTCATTAGTACTGTGGATTTAGCTGTAGGAAAGGTACTCACTGTGTGTTCCTTGTGTGGGGGAGATGGTTGGGAGTAGAAACCATCTGTGAATAATTCATGGTCAGATCTAAACAGTGACCGGTTTACATCTGTTGCAGTGCACCTGTTGCACATGTCAGTGATTACCACTTCTAGAATGTTTTCACCTCTCATTAGTCTGTCTATCAACTGATACAGGCCATATGAGGTGATAAATCCCAGGAAGTGCTGGGCCTGGAAGTGCATACTCGAGTAGGTTATCCAGTTAAGTGTAGGGTAGCCAACATTGATCAATAACAGGGAGTCTGGTAGGACTGTCATGTTTACCACTGTCTCCAGATAGTTGTAGTGGTGCTCCTGGGTCATGGAGTGTTATCTGTGGCAGCTCACAGTTTGCATTGCAGTCGTGGCTGATGTTAGCTGCAAATGGATGATCACAGAGGTATCATGCTGCTCCACTAACTTGGAGGTATAGGTATCTCCGATGAATATGGATACACCCCCTCCATGTCTGTGACAGTCAATATACAGTGGCTGAAATGTGTGTTATGGGTTGTAGTCTGGTAGTGCTGGTGTGCTCACAGGAGCCTTATACAGGTCCCAGTCACAGAACAGATGTAGATGTTGTCCACACTGATGGATGCTGTGAGTTTGTGCATGTTGTGAGTACTACCGCTGGTGTTGAGTCTCCTAACCCTCATTGGTTCTACTATTGTGCAGTTCATGGAGGTGAGATCCACCTCTGAGACCTGCCTAAAAACGGCACCATGGGTGCACCAATAGCCTTGGCCAGCATTCCAAAGACTTAGGCTGACACATACAAGTTGGTATGGCATTGTTGCAGGCATGTATCCCATCTGTGCTTGTGTGCCATCTTTCCTGTAGTTAACCTACTGGTAAGCAATACAAAGCCTGAAAGCTATACATGTCCACTTGATTCCAAGATAGGCTTTTGGTGTGATTATGTATCAGTAGTCTGTATGCTATTGCTGTACTTAACTGTTGTCTGACTACATGGTGAATGTACACTGTATATTGTGATCAGAAAACTCTGTATAATCCCATATAATGTTGGAGATGGCCTGCACTGTAGAGGATCATGGATAGGTAGTAGGCTTTCTGCCCAAGGGCATTTAGAAGCATAGCTACAGTGTGGTGGCTTTACCTGCACCATTGATGAAGTAACTGAGCCTCTGTCAAGCATAGCCAATGAAGTGATTCCAGGCAGAGTTGCTGGAAGCTGTTGAAGACTGGTGTGCTGTAGGGTGATAGGGGCACATAGCGATCTCAAAAGGGCATGTTAACATGACAAACCAACAGCATTCAATTTCCCCAACAGGTCTTGCAGCTGTAGAACTGAAGTGACTCCCCCACACCCTGGTTGTATGTGTCTGGGACACATGATCCCAGGGGTGTATATACTGTTGGCCAGTCACACATCAAGGTTTCCCCTGAAGTGTGTCAGTGAGTGGCTTTGCCAAATGTAGTTAGGCTGTTAATGTATAGTCTCCCAATTCGTGTCTCATGTCGGTATTTCGAGAAGCTCACTGGGAGTGGGTGGCTCCGCCTGTTGTGTAGCCAAGCTTACACATAGGATTCATGGCCATAGGAAATAGGCAGAAGGAGTGTCAATGTCAGTAGTGTAATGGCTACAGCATTTGCATAATATCTGTGCAGTTCTGGTTCAAATCCCAATAAAGTCAGAGATGATTTACATGTTACATAGTATACCTTAACCACAGCTTGCATATATAGGTAGTATTCCACAGAATAATAAACATTTGGAACACACAACCACTGAAATGTGCGTTAATCACCCTTGCACTACCAGTGCCTGCTCTGAGAGGAAAAATTACCACTCCCGGGATTAGAACACGCAACCATGTACACAATCTTCACAATAACCTATCACTAAGCTACCCAAGATGTACCAATGGCAGCTGTGTATACTGACAGGTTAAAACACAAAAGGTAGGGATGTGTGGAAATAACACAAACCGGCATGTAACCAATGAAAGGTTTCTGCTATACATATATATATATATATATGTATATATATATATATATATATATATATATATATATATATATATATATATATATATAATATATATATAAAGCAATATGTATATATATATATATATATATATATATATATATAGAGAGAGAGAGAGAGAGGGAGAGAGCGGGAGAGATATGTTGATATATGGGGACATACATATATATGTAGATCTATAGATAGGTTAACAACATCTACATAACCATGGAGGTACATATAAATGGGATACCTACCAAATACTGACTGCTTGACATACCGAAGCGCGTAATCACGAGGCTTAAAGTCTGAAAGACCACAGTACCGAAACACTAGAAGCACAAGGTTTAAAATCCCGATGTTAAGGGACATTTAGTCAATGCTTTTGGTGTTGTGGTTCAGGTAGGTTACTGTGTGTAAGTGTGTGTTCTGAGTGTGGTGTGTGTTCCTGGGGGACCGTAATGTGTGGGTGTGGGTTTGCTTAGTGTGTCTGTTTGTTTGATCTAAGAGGTAGAATATTAAAGTATGGGGGGTGTGGGGGCACAGACACCCACATGGGGGGTGTAGGGGGGACTTGCCCACCTGCTCATACGTAGTGTAGGATGGTTTGGTTGGATGTGGTGGGTAGCAGTGTGTCTGAGTGTGCGTGTGTGTGTTACATGTTTGTGTTACTTTCGAGAGTTATTGTCACTGTTGGTAATGTGGGTCATGGGAGTCTGGGCCCTTTACAGTGGGCGTCGGAATTGTGTGGTTTCGGGATTCCATAAAAATCCCGTATACAGCGGTTGAAGTGTTCATATATGAGTATAACATGGACCATAGCAATTACACATTCCACCATGACCAAACTTTATGAATAAAGGATATTGAGGGTATATGCCTATACACTACTAGAAATATGTGCTATGGACATGAGCCAATGATATGGTTACCGCCTGTCCCACTTTGTGAGGGACAGTCTCTCTTTGGGCGGTTGTGTCCTGACCAAAAATATTAAACGTGGCAAGTGTCCTGAGATTGTAGGACATAATTATGTCCCATATGTAATGTAATAGCTGCATACAATAGTTCATTCTGTACCTAAAATACCTACATGTTACAAAAAACAGGATAAGCAACTAAACTGCTCCAAGAATAAGCTTATATTTAGGCAAAAAGGAAAGTTCTATCCCTTGTACTGACCATGGGTTTGTGTCAGCCTGTAAAATCTGATGTGTGTCCCGAAAATGTCCCACTATGGCCATTTGAAAAGATGGTAACCCTAGCCAAAGAGGGTCAGTCACCAACACAACTACAATGACTGCAAATACCTATGACAGAAATACACAGCTTTCATGTAGCAACACTTTATTACATTCCAATGTATTGCCGAAAGGATTCAAGGACTAACATCACCTGCATGCTATACAGGAACCAATTAACAGTGCCTTAATGAATCAGCCTGCAATTACCATAGTATTAGTCCACTAAAGGATAGGTGTTCAAATAGGGAAGGAACCCTCACGCACATATCAAGTTTGTATAAAAGCAGTTCCTACACACCTGCATCTGCTATGTACACCCACCAACATCACCCCCACACCCAAACAAATTACAATACAAACTGTAATAACATCACAAATTGTTCACTCACTGTACAACATCTGCAGAAGCCTTAACATACTTTGTCAGAGACACACTAACATGGCCCTATGTGAAATAGTTGCTGTTATACAATGGAACAGCTGCTGATGTTTCAGGATTTGTTTGCACTAATCCCATTTCAGAGGGTTGTGTGTACACGGGGAAGTGTTACCAATTACTGATTAACAGCACAGTATGATATGCATGTACACCAAACCAAGGATGTCTGGTGCACACACTGTAAACCACCTAACAGTTCATGCATAGTCATACAGCCTTGAGCTGCCCAATCATCCTTGCCAGTCTGAAACATCTGCAGAAGTATCAGGTACAAACAAACCCTGCATAAGTAGCAATGTTGTGAAATATAACAGCTGTACTCACATGTAAAATAACATCTTCTAGCCATTCCACACAATCCATGGGAGTCATGAAGCTAATATGTCTCTGTCTGTCTCCATAAAACTGTTGAAATACATCACAAACAACATATCCAGGCCATATTCCTCGAAAGTAAGGCAAACAGACAACACCCAAGTGGAGTACTCGATTATACAACACTGTTGCCATGGTATTGGCTAATGGACTAGCTGCACAGCTGATGTGCATCTAATTAACTACTTTGGAACACCAGTTGGTGGTCAGGATAGCACGTTACCGGTATTTAACTATAAAAGGATGGCTTATCACACATTCAAACCATCTGTATATACCAGCAGAACGTTACAAAGAAGACTGAAACACAAACTGAAAAGGATTGAATTAACAGTCAACGACACCTCGGGTTAATAATAAGGTATGTAGAATTTTATTTTATTTATTTATTTTATTTTATTTTACATTTGTTGACCGGGCTAGTCCAACTGTATATATGTCCATTTTCAGTAGAGGCCTGGGGAGAAAAGCTCCAAAATTACATAGTTAAAACATACCTCAATTTCCAATATGTTAAACTGAATCTAAAATAAGCAAAAAACAACAATATATTAGCAACAAATAGGAAAAAAAACAGCTCCATTACATAGGTGTAACCAGGTGAGAAAGAATACAAGATATTTCCATTGAGAACAAAGTTGACAATTTGTTTAGCCTAAAAATGTCATTAAATAAGCAGAATTACAACAGGATATCACTGAGAGGTAGAATAAGGAGATACATAGGAGTATGTCTGTTAAGCAGGTTGTTACCCTAAGCCCTCAGAGAAGGGCATAAGAGATGAGTCAGAGCTGGTAAGGAAAGGGGGAGTAGAAGTATTTAATTGAGACAGAGAGTTTAAATACTTTTTGTTACTAGAAAAAGTCACATACCTGCAGGGTGATACTGAAAAAGTACAAAGGAAGTTGGTAAGAATAATAAGGACATAGAGGTGATAGGCAAGAAAGAAACAGCAGGTCAGTCAGGATTTGTACAAGGGCATAGCCACTGGGATAGAAGGAAAGTTCTTAGTTGTTTCTTAAAAAGGGGTGTTGACGTAAGTGATGTAAGATTAGACGGAAGTTTGTTCCAGTTGGTTCCAACAAAGTTAGAAAATAGGCAGTCCCCAGATTTATTGTTGGATTTAATGGAGGCTACTAGTAGCTTGCTTGCTGAGTGCAGTGTTGTAAGATTTTTATAAGGTTTGGTAATGTTACAGAGTATGGGAGAGTTTATTGGATGATATAAGATCTTATGGGTAATTATAAGTTGCTGAAGAAGAAACTGATTGTGTAATTCCAGCCATCCTAGTTGTTTAAGGTTTTGGCAGTGATGGGTACGAAATGCGGAACCAGTAGCAAATCTAGCTGCATTATTATATGAGGTTGATAGTTTGTTCAGATTGCTTTTGGAAAGGTTAGAGTAGATGGGAGAGGTGTAGAGAAAGGTGGATATAAGGTGTGTTTGGACAATAGTGGTCCTAGCTGATGGAGTAAGAAAGGTTTTAAGCCTGTAAAGGGAGCCAAGTTTTCTATTTACTGATTTAATGGTCAAATTAATGTGCGAGTCAAAGTTAAGATTATTGTCAATTGTTACACGCAAAAGTTTGGTGGTTGCATCTGATGTTATTATAGTTCCATTTTTGGATGCAACTGTGAAATAGATAGGGGAAGACTTTTGAGTAGGAGTAAACAATAATAACTTAGTTTTGTTAGGGTTGAGGAGGAGACAGCGGTTGTGGAACCAATTTTCAATTAAGGTAAAAACTTTTTGGGTATTGGTCTGCAGTTCGGTAGTGGAGTCAGCGGCACAGATTAGTGTAGAGTCATCGGCATATTGTAAGGTGGTGGTTAGAGGAAGGGAAGCACTCAGATTGTTAACAAAAATGGAAAAAAGGAGAGGCCCCAAGATAGATCCTTGTGGAACTCCCAGGGTGATGGGGAGGGTTCCCATTCAGAAGCCTGAAACATCATAAGCCTGAAAATCAAAATCCTGAAACCAAAAGCCTGAAAATTCAGAATCCTGAAAACTCAAAATCCTGAAAGCCCAAAATCCTGAAACTCAAAATCCTGAAAACACAAATAATGCTAATATGTCACTATAAAGACACTAATATCTACCAACTGACCCTGACCCTAACCCTAACCCTAAGGTCCGTCACTATCGCACACTCACCTGACCCGCGCCCTAACCCTAACTCACTTAAACCGCCCCTAACCCCAATATTTGTCACTATTGCATACATGCCTAACCTAAGCCCCTAACCTAACTCACTTACACCGGCCCTAACCCTAAAATAAAACCAACCGCACACTTACCTGACCCCAACGCATGACCTAACACCACAGGGCTAACAATAGCAAAGCCACAATGACATCAGTATGTCTATTTTGTGTTTTCAGGATTTTGAGTTTCAGGATTTTGGTCTTTCAGGATTTTGGGCTTTCAGGATTTTGAGTTTTCAGGATTCTGAATTTTCAGGCTTTTGGTTTCAGGATTTTGATTTTCAGGCTTATGATGTTTCAGGCTTCTGAATGGGAACCATGGGGAGTTGAGAGAATAAGCTACTTTCCCAGAGAACTGTTGTTTTCTATTCTCTAGGTAGGATTTGAACTATTTTAGTGCTTGAGTATCAAGTGACAGTTATTTCAGTATATCTAACAATAACTGATGGTTAACCATGTCAAAGGTTTTGGAGAGGTCTAAGAAGAGTGCTGAGGAAAGTAGGTTGTTGTTACGATTCTTATTAATACAGTCAGTAAAGGTTAAGAGTGCAGATGTGGTGCTATGAAAAGGCCTGAAACCATGTTGGCAATCAGCTAGTAGGTAATTTTGGAGGAAATGATCAGTAATTGCTGATGGATACATTTCTCCATAATTTTTGCTAATGGAGATAGAAGGGCTATGGGACGGAAATTTGATAGATATTTTGCGTTACCTCCCTTATGCAGTGGGATATTATGAGAGACTTTCAAGATGGCTGGGATAGTACCTTCAGTAATGGTTCTGTTTATTAGAATATAAATAGGAGAGGCAAGTGCTTCAGCTGCCATCTGTAAATATTCAGCAGGAATGGCATCTGCTGAAGGAGTACATGGTTTGAGTTTACAAAGTAAGGAAAGGATAAAAGAAGTTCGAACTAGCTGGAGCTGAAATACTGGAGATTTATTGATAAGGGAAAGTGGCTCAGTAGTGTTAGTATGTGAGAGGGACTTTGCTAAAGGTTGCACTGTTTCAAAAAATAATTTATTAAAAGTGTCAGCAATTTGGTTGGGTGAGTTCTGAGTAAAATAAGAAGGGGTGGGAGTTTTAGCATGTCCAGGATGGAGTAGTTTATTTATGCCTGACCAGAATTTTTGAGGGTTTTGATTTTGGGTTTGTTGGAATTTTAGGTACAATTTTTTTTTGTCAAGGAGTATTAATTTTTTTATCAAATTTCTAAGTTGCCTAAAGTTTTGATGGTTGGTTGGGTTTTTGGTATTTCTCCATTTGTCCCAGATTTTATTTCTCAGCAGTGTTTTCTGCCTGGTCACTTTTGAGAGCCAGGGAGCAGGTTTGTACCTAGTTCGGAACCTACGGGAGGGGGCATGGTGGTCTAGAATTTGCTAAAATGTCTTATTAAAATAAGAGACGGCTTCATCAAGAGGCAGGTACTTTAAGGTTGACCAGTTACAGGCTTTGAGCTCAGCTTGGTAGCTAACTGGGTCTAGATTTTTCTTGCTACGTGTTATTCTATAGGTTAATGGGTTGGAGATATATGTTTTTTGTCTAGTAATAAGTGTAAGTGAGTGATCGCTAATATCATCAGGAAGTACATTTGTTTTATAGGTAAGGGGATTACTGTTCACTAATATCCAGTCTAAGATGCTTTGTTTGTTGCTAGGGTTATTGGTTCTAGTGGTGGAGGTAATGGTTTAGTGGAAGCCATAAAGGTTTATATGAGTAGTAGGTTTAGGAGAAGTACAACAATTCCAATCAATGTTAAAATCACCTAGCAGTACGGTTTCTTGAGGGAAGGATGTGGAAAGCTATCTAAGGGTATTTTCAAGAGTGTTAATGTTATTACCTGGGGGGATGTAGGAGCAAATGATGTACAAGGCTTTATTAGGATTTATCTGGAGCTTAGAGATCAAAATGTCAGCATTGCTGGGTGAGGGAGGTTGTATATCTAATGAGATAACTTGTAAGTTAGATTTATACAATATTGCCACCCCACCACCTTTCTTGAACAGGTGGTCTAGTCTCAGGATGTTGTAGCCAGGTGGAATTATATCATTATCCTTAGTTACTGGTTGTATATCTGTCTGTGTATGTAGTACCTGTTCTGTAATATTTAAAGTGTACGCAATCCATATAGTGGAAACAGTTATCTTGCAGTGATGTATTGTTGAGCATAGTGACACTTGTAGTATTTATGTGTGTACTGCTGTAGGTCACAAGGCAAACACTGCATACACCACAAGGGATGCTATATAAGGGCTTTGAACCAAAATATTCCTCACCAGCTGCTGTCAGTGGCAGGGCTGGTCCAACAAGTATGTGCTATAACAGGGGATAGTATATGTTGATATATTGTAACAGTAGGCATATGTATGGGTGTATTACTGAGAATAACATGTCGAAGGTTGGCCCACTATGCAATTATGATTTGCATTGTGGGATATTGTGCCAATAACTGTGTAATGTACAGTATTGTAGGAAGATATGTATTACAAGTTACATAGCATTGCTGTTATGTTAGGCAAACATTAGTTATGTCTATTGGCATTTAGAATACACAATAACAGGATACATATGACTTGCAGTCACCCAACAGTTTATCAGCATGATAACAAAGTAAAATGGAAGAGCTAGTTAACTATCCATGCACATAAGACATGTAATAAGTGCAAAGGTAGGTACTAGGCTGTCTGCCCAAGGGTATTTATAAGCCTAGCTAGAGTGTGTTGGCTTCCACCACCCCCTTAGGTTAGTTCCCTGTGCCTCTGAACAGCAGAGTCATTAGTTCCCTGTGCCTCTGTCCAGCAGAGCCACTGCAGTAATCCCTAGGGTACATGTCTGTCTCCCATCCACCCATCAAGGTTTCCCTTGAAGCGTGCTAGTGAGGGGCCCTGCCTAATGTACATTGGAATCATGTTCCAAAGCATGGGGAGTCTCCGGGTCAGGAATCTATCTATCTGGCATGTCCCAGTCATCGTTTTGGTTAGGTGTACATCTCTAGAGCATGTGGCTCTCAGGGGCTTTTGTTTAGGTGGAGCATATCCAGCAATACTGGGTTGGACATGGACCTTGTATGTCAAGCAGAGATCACCTGTAAGTATGCGGTATGCAACCGAGTACAGCTGGAGTTTCTTAGGTTGGGCTGCATAGGTCATCTGTTTGAGGCCAGTAATCCTCTTGGTGTGGTACTGTTGTGGTCTTCCAAGCTGTTGCAGTTGTCTTGTAATGTACACCCAAATGGGGTGTTGTATCCTTTAATGGGTCTAATAAGTCATGTGTAGAGAGGCACAATGGCCTCCTTTGTTCTGGATGTGAAACCATTAGAGATTAGGGGGCCAAGTAGAAGGGTATTCTAACCACCTTGTCATTATGGGTATCGAAGGAGAGATTGCTATCTACTGGGGTTCCCGATCCCTTATTCCCTTTTCTGTATGTAGGGGACTAGCACCTATGTGGTAGTCCATGGGTAATTAGTTATATCCAAAGGGGATAAGTATGCACTTTTTGGCATTCAGCTTGAGGCCGTGATATTGACACCAAGTATCTGTCTCAGTGCAACCCTTCCAGAGGGTATCTGTATCATGTGGGGAAACAATTATGGCCCCTAGTTTGCAGTCGTCTGCAAACCTTTTCAGCCAAAGCCCTCCTGTGCTTGCCTGTATGTCACAGAAGTATATTCCGAACATGAGGGGTCCTAGGACTGAGCCCTGGGAGGATGCCACTTGTAACTGGTATACAGTCAGACCTAGGGTATGCAACACCCACTGTATGGGTTCTGTCCTTGAGCCACTTTGCAAACCATCACATGACATAGGGGTTAATGTTCAGGTGGATGAGTATGTTGATAATACCAGAATGGGGAATGGTGCTGAAAGTCTTTGAGATATCAAGGTAGGCTGTGTGGACCTCCTTACCCTCATCAAATGCCTTGGTAACTGTCTCTAAGAAGTCCACCAGGTTTAGGATGCATGGTCTACCCTTAACAAAGCCAAACTGGGAGGGGTCAAAGGTTTGGAGGTACCCAATGTCTCTGTGACTGAGATCCATGATGATGTGCTCCATAGCTTTGCAGCCCAAGCTAGTCAGGCCTATAGGGCAATAGGTCCCATGGTCTGTTGCGGCGATACCTTTGTGGAGTGAAATAACTGTTGCTGTGTGCCTTTCAGGGGGTACAAAGCCCGATGCAAGGCTATTATTGAACATGGTGCGTAGGTGGGGAGCCAGTACATTCTGAAGTTCATGTAAAATGCAGCCTGGGATGTTGTCTGGTCCCATGGATGCTGTGATATTGGCTTTAGAGTGTGCAGCTTTTACTTGCGTAGTTGTGATTACAGGGACTCTGCACTCTTCCTATATAGATATGGGCCCTTTAGGGGTTGATAGGGGGAAAGGTAGCACTGAAACTATCAGCCAGGATGTTGGCAATATCAGTTGGTTCTGTAATGTTCGTGCCTTTGTGCTGTAACTCAGAGCAGATCTGGGTGTTGACGTTGAGATATTTGACATAGCTATAGAATGCTTTGCGGTTGCTATTGGAATTAGTGGCGGTTTTGTTTCCGTAGCTAGCTTTGGAGGATCTTATAAGGGATCTCTCCTTCTTACTAAGGCTGACCAGGTAGCTCCTTCACGCATGGGATTGTACTCACTTTTGCAACAGTGTCTTCCTTCTGTTGTACAGTTTGTTTATGGCAGGGGACCACCAAATTGGCTTCCTTAATTAGGAGCATAGCGTCTTGGTTCTGTTTGGGATAGCACGATCCATGCACTCGTGTAAGTGCTTATAGAGTGCATTTGTGTAGGATTCAGCAGTTGTAACTGTATTGTCCATCTGTATGGGTGTCATGAAGTTCACCATGTCTGTCTCAAGAAGCATGAAGTTGTCTTTTTACACTTATTATACTGTTGTTCCCTTAATGGGAGGTGGGGGCAGGATGTAGATATCAAGGGTGCTCAGCTTATGGTCAGATCGGACCAACAAGGAGTTGTCTTCAGGTGTGGAACACCGGTCACTCATGTTGGTAATGCCTAGGTCTAGGATATTGTTGCCCCTGGTGGGTGTGTGGGTAAGTTGATCCAGGGCATTGGTGTTTATGAATTTCAGAAATCGTTGAGCTAATGAGTTGGTACACGAGTAGTTTTCCCAGTTAATGGTGGGGTAGATTCAGTGAGACTATGTGATGAGTGTGGTGTGGTGCAAATGTTTACCTTCTCCACATGACTGTCAGGGTCAGTCTTGGTTGGAAAGAGCTTTACCTCCAGTTTGGCTAAATAAGTGCATCTCTCACAGGTTGTAGTGTTGATTGGTAGGCAGAGAGGGTTGTCTGTGCACATGAGACAATGTCTACATTGCCTCAAGATGTCCAGATTCATCAGATAGGAGAGAACACTGGCAACTGACCCTTGTACATGCCTGAATATAAAACTAATTTACCCCAGATAAGTGAAGAAAATGAGTACAAGAGCTATTTTACTCTAAGCAAGTGAGAAAAGTATGTACAAAACCTGTTTACCTCTAGGTAATGAGGAAGACTGAGTGCTATAGTAATTAGTAGCTTACATAGTGCTTACAAGTTCTGAACAAGTGCTGAGCATGAATAAACAATCCAGATAGGATCTTGGATAACATAAACACACTGCCCCCCAACAGGTACACAATCATATATCCATGTACACCACAGAGCCCCTGTACCCACAACTATACAGGCACAAGTTGCACTCAGGCTGCATGGGACCTGTCCACATCCCAGGTTGTATCATACACATATGGCAAAACAAGTTGCTCTCCACATACACATCATGTAAAACATAGCTTCATGTCAGGCTGTGTACACACTGTATGGTGCACACCAACAGGTATCACAACCCACAAAGGGGGAGACACCACTGATAATGGGAAGTACTGCACTACTACCCTGCTGAGTCTGGACTGAAAGGCCATGAACCTTGATCAAATTATTTGATGTCAGCAGTACAGATGTAGATGACAGTAAGGTTGATTTCACACTGCATATCATAACCTTGCCAGGTCATATGACATTATCACCCATACTGTGTTCCACCAACACTCAGTATACTAGATGTACATTGTTATGTCACACACTACAGAAGGTGTCTGAATAATACAAGCACATCACACCAGTGCCAGCTACAGTAAGACAGCGTTAATTAAATATACTCCCCCTCATTGTAGTCCATACCACACAGACTAACAGAAGGCATCTGCCTATTGAAGTATGCAAATGACTATGACCTCGGAGCAATAGCCGACTCAGAGTGTTGTGGACAACATACAGAAGGGGCTTTGTGGGTGAGGTGTGTGTGACATATGGCCACAATCTGACCGCTACATATTACATTGTCACCCCTATGTTAATAACCCTGTACCCACTAACTACCACGTAGCCAGCGGTCAACATAATGGACACTGTTTGTAAGGGATGCAGCTGGGCAGTTGTCTTTCCTGTGTTAGTTACATCACCACACCTGTCAGGTAGTTGTATATGGCAACCCTAATCATGACAGGGTGCCATCCATGAATATAGAGATCATTGTCCAGCCATACACAACACTCAAGTGACCCATATCAGATCACATATTTCCTTTAAGGGGTATTGGCCATGTTCAGATGGCCTACACCAGCCTTTCCATTCCCCGTCTCTACTATGTAGCATGATGCATACCCTGAATAAATCCATGTCCAACCCAGTGATGTTGGACATGCTACACGTACACATCCTGATCTCAAACACATACTTCATGGACATCCACCTTCCTAGTACTAGGATCACCACATGCTGGACAGATCCTTGTCCCATACACTTTACATAGTCCTGCCATACTATGCATTCCTGTCCAGCAAAGCTGCCCATCGCCCCCTCTCAGACTTGGTGTGATGACTGCATGGTAAATGTGTCATTAACCCTGTGGATCAGTTATGTGGCACTGCTCCACTTGGCCCCAGAGACCCACCTGTTGGCTACAGCTAGGTAACCTTTCATCCTAGATTCATACATGGCCCAGGGCATATAGCCTACTAGTTGACTTTGACTGTACATGCTATAGTTGATATCCATCCCTGCAAATACCATCTGGCTAGCCAGTGCCCCATGTGTATCACATGTGCAACACAGGTGATACATGGCAGGATGTTAAATTGCTGTGCAGTGCCGTGTAGATGTATATGGCAGAACACATACATGTAAAACCTTCCATGAGCAAGTCTGCAGGGTCACAGGTCATGTCCATTAAGGCAGTGTAAGTCTTTACATTTGACATATACACAGCATCAAGGTCAACTGCATTAATGTGGACACATCCAGCCATGTGCTGATAGGTAGGAACACCAGTACAGGCAAACAGACATGCCCACATCAAGACATCATCCACATGGAGTATGAGCAATATAATCAGGTGACACACACACATACACACACACACACACACACACACACACACACACACACACACACACACACACACATATATGGTGATAATATCCACTCACCACTGAGTGTCACATGTGTGGGACACAAACATGTCAGTGGTGTCAGTGTCATGTAGATTTGCAAAGACAACTATTTAATTGTAATAAATGTGATACACATGTATGTTCAGCTGGAGCTCTGTATGTCTCTGAGTTACTGTGAACTGTCTCTATCATTATGCCTTCCAGGTATGCCGTGTGCAAGGCTACCCCCTTCTACCTGCTTGGAGGATGAGGCCCTCATCCCATACCTACATGGCAATCATGATATCCTGTTCAGCCATGTGCCACAGTATGCACAGCAGCAGGATGCCCTGTGGATGGAACTTCACAGGAGGGTTAATAATGTGAGTGGCCACAACCGCACATACCAGCAGGTGCACAGACACTGTACAGACCTCATTAGATGGGTGAAACAGCATGCAAATGCAATCACCAGGGAACAAGGTGCAACAGGTGGTGGACCACCAACCCAGCCCCCACTCACACGTACCAAGGAGCTACTGGCCAACCTGGGGATACCTGCAGAACAACATCCACAAGCCTTAGCCGATATTGTGGAGGTGGGTGTCTCTCAACCACTGAGCCTGGAGTTGCTTGGTAAGTCACTACTGCACCTATAACAACTATATTCCATATAGTTGCATGTGTCACTGTACAATATGCAATGTAACATTATATGCAAGGCATGTATACACATGTGCCACATACTATAGTATGCTACTCTGTGTATGCACACATGTGCATACACCATAGTGTAGTCTAATATACTGGTGTATGTGTTAACATGAACATTGCACCCTGTAGCTATTATACAGGCGTGGATAATACTCATACTGCTGTGTTACTCCTATTTAGGTACCTCTGGCATTCCGCTGTGACAGCAGCCCTTTGCAGGCGAGACTGTTATTATTTATCAGGCATCTTAATGCACATATCTATCTGCCATGTGGCCATTTACCACATGTACACATAATGCATGGTCCTGTCACAATATACAGGTTGGACCTGCAATGCATCACAATGGGTACCCATGTGCAACATTTGCAAACTTTGTGAATCACTGACATGAATCCTCACAAACTGTCATTGCCAGATGTGTGAACAGCTGTGCATACAATGATGGAGGTGCTGTTCACTGTAGGGACATGTACTACAGATCAGAACTACACATGTGGGGAATACAAACAGTACTACACAGTGAGCTGAAGTATGGCCAGCCCACAGGATTCACTGATGTGGATCATAGCCCTGCTATGAATGTCACACAATGTGATGTGCTATCTTGACATGTCCATGACATCTAGTGGCCTGGCTGCAACACTGCCTAACTATCCTGAAAAACATATCCCACATACCAAACATACCACCCTTTGTCTGCATAACCCTGTTGTTAGTGGAGCATATGACATCTATAGGTGTATGCCATATGGGACAACACAGACATGTGAAATAGATGCCCGTCACAATAAGTTGGCCAACACATGTGCACACATGGCCATGGAGGATGGCCAGAGACATGAAGCAACACAAACAGTAGATGTGATGCACTTGTATGTACACCCTGTCGTACAATGACTACACATGGTCCAACAATGGCCTTTGTGTAATGGTTATATTGCAGATGTGGAACACTAGACATCCTACAGGCCTGTGAACATCTTGTGTATGCATGACATCAATCCACCACATAAGATGTGTTGAACATCTTGAGTGTGTCACAACATGATAACAGTCATCTGTACAGTATCCACATCAGCCTACAGATACAGTACATTCCCCTTGCTGGTGTTGGACATCAATGTCATCCTTGCTCCTCGTGTGTGTGTGTGTGTGTGTGTGTGTGTGTGTGTGTGTGTGTGTGTGTGTGTGTGTGTGTGTGTGTGTGTGTGTGGTAAACAGATGTCATGTGGGACATGGTGTACCGACGATTTCACCATGTCTGGCCATAGTTGCCAGGCAGCAGCAATATGGTTGCAGATATGCAGGGGTGTCATCCGTATACCTTTCAGTGACCTGTGTCACACATTCCATATCATGGTTTAGTGTGTATACACCTCAGTGACATGGGTCACATTCCACAGTAGATATGTGTGGTATCGACACAGTCATGGCTATGAACTGTGTCTGTAACTTACACTGTATAGCAATAGAGATGCCTCATGATTTCCTGCAATGGCCATGCACACCAGCTAAATATGCAGTATATCTGTACGGCGGACAGACAACACTGCATTGGGACACCATTACCCCACTGTATATTTGACAGGACACCATTGTGTTAAACATGTATGCATGTCATTGCACACATCAGCAGATCACATGTCATACTACATGTGATTGTCAAGGTCATATGCCAAACATCAGGCAGGTGTACTGTTAACCTGTGCTGGTATACATGGTGTAACACAGATGTATGATAACTACTACTATGATTGCATAATTTGCATGTCTTCTGTTATGACACATGCATGCTGTTGTGTGCAACCCAGGAATGTATGATAACTACCACTATTATTGTCTGCGCTGCATGCCATCTGCCATATCACATGCATGTTGCATGCCTTTTGTCATATCACATGCATGTTGGGTGCCATAGCGTGTGTGCCTGTGTTTGTGTGTCTGTGTGTGTGTGTGACTGTGTCTATTGTTTAGATTGTAATGTACAGTTCTTGTCTGCCCCTCACAGGTGATGTAGGTGTGTTGCTCTCCTGCGGTCCATCTGATGTTAGTGTCCCCACAGACTCTA